>NW_020451042.1:23399-42684 GCF_003343035.1 Apteryx rowi | reverse complement strand
AGGCCGGAAGGGAGGGAGCGAGGGGACAGGCTGGACCCAGGGCGAGGAGATGGGGCTGGGGCTGGGTCCTGGGGGTGTTTGAGGGGGGCAGCAGGGCAGGGGGGGTCTGGGGCAGCCAGGGGGGCACTGGGAGGGGACAGGGCGGTGGGGAGTGTCAGAGGGGGGCCTGGCTGGGGACACCCCTGGGGACACCCCAGGGCAGCGGGGTGGGAAGTACCCGGGGGGGGGAGCAATGCTGTGGGGAGCGTTGGGGGCGGCAGGAGCCGGCCGCAGGGAGCGGGGCTGGGACACTGCGCTGGGGGTCGCGGCTCCCTCGCGTTGTCTCTCRTGGCGGTTGTCACCACCCCCCCTCGGTGGGGGCTGCGCGTGGGGCAGGTCCCCGGAGGAGAGCAGGCGTCGCTGCCGCGGGAACCGCCGGCGGGGAAGCCGGGCGTTCGTCCCGCGGCGGGTGCTGCCGGGGAGCAGGGTGGGCGGCTTTCGGGAACCGGCTTTTGCCGAGCGCCGCCTGGGTGCCGGTGGCACGCGGCGTTTTCCCACGGTCGGYGCTGAGGTGCTGCGGTCTTTCACGACCGCTCTCGCCCCCAGTCCGCTCACGTGCGTCTGGTTTCGCTGTGAAAGTCACGGGCAGCAAGTAGTGTTTTCTCTCGAAATGGATGGGGGCCTCCCGCCTCTGCGGGGCTGAGGACGGCACAGGTGCCGACTAGGGATGGGGCGGCATAGACAGACTCATGCAAAAAAGCCCATGTTAGAAAAAAATCCACGTGCCGGCTGCAGGTACCAAGGCAGCCAACGAAAGACTTGTGTTTGGGGGAGAGGAGCGAGTTCCTGGCAGTGGTGTAAGGCGACGTCTAACCAAGCATCTCCGTAACCCGCCTAACTTCCAGCGTGCAGCTCGGTCAGTGACGATGTTGAAAGGAGGAACCGCAGTGGCATCAGGGATGAGAACTTCTGGTGTGAAAAAAGTGGAGCAGCAACTTTCCCGTTCCTTCTTGCAGCCCCACCTCTTTGGGCGAAGCTTCGAGATGGCCCTAAACTAAGCTAATTCAGCAGCTTTTCAGCTATGGCCTCCCCTTTCCCTACCCGCTGCTTGTGTCCTCGCGTCTCCCCTTGTGCTGGCAGGACTGTTCAGGGAGACCTGTGCTTTGGGCTGGTCCGGTGAGCTGATCCAGCAGGAAACTTTTCCCTTGCAGTGTTAATTTTGAGTTGGAGTCATCGGTTTTTCTGCGGTGCGGCGTTAGCTCTGGGACCAGCACCGGGAGGTCGTGGAGGCTCATTGCTGAGGGGGTGGGCGACGCGGGACACTAGTACATTGCCCTCTTCCGTTGTTGGTGCCGCGCTTATCTCGCGGTGTGCTGAATGACTTGATCAGCTTTTGGCACGTGTTTGTTTTTTCACCTTTCTCCGGGGAAGAGGAAAACAAGTAGTTTCTTTGGATACGCTGGTGTTTTGTTCCTTAATAAGTGTTGCTGTGTACTTAAGCTCAGGAGGAGGAATGAACGCGTTGGGGCTGGCACTTGGTGGAGAGTACCAGGCTGTTCCTGGGAAGTTTATACTGCGTTTTGGGTGAGCCGCAAAGCTTTGCTGTAGGGGGTCCCTTTGCCCCAGGCCCCAGCTGCGCCCACCCCTCCTTGGACACGGACTCTGTTCAGCTCAGCTGCTGCATCGTTTCCAACAAAGTGCTGCCGGCCGCTTTCCCCCCGGTTTGCTCAGCCCCACCGTGCTGTTTCCTGCAGCGCTCCTCGCGAGGAACGCGCCGGGGCTAGCGCGTCGGCGACGCCATCTGAAAGGGGAGAGAGCGGAGCGGCGCTTTCCTCTGCGCCGTCCCTGTGAGCCCTGCTTACCCCCCTCCGCATCGCTTGCCCCTCGGCTCCGCGCTCTCCTCGGCTGGCAGCGGGCGCTCTGGGCTCTGCCGAGCCGCGTGAGGGCTGCTGGAGAAGCCTTTTCGCCCAAAGGCCGGGGTTTCGTGGCTTTCGTTGGGACGGTTCCCTAAGGAGAGCTGGGCGAGGCGGCGTCCGCAGGGAGGTCGCGTTATCCGCGGGCGGATAACGGGATGTACAGGACGCGCCGTGAGGCAGAGGGAGGTGACCGCTGAGTGCGTGGAGGAGACCGAGGGGAAAAGCAATGCGGGCACGGTGACCTGTCCTTTGGAGAGGAGCTCTTAAAAACCCCTCTCTGTAGAATCTTGGGCTTAAAAACGCCTCTTTCCTCCCCTCCTCAGGGTGGAAACGCGGTGAAGAGTAAGCGTGGACCAGCTGAGCCCGCCTGCGTCCCCGCTGCTCGCGGGAGCGCTGCTGTGAGCCCGTCTGCCCTTTAGGAACACGTGTTTTCTGCCCTGTGGCTCACGTCAGGCCGATGTCCGTCTCGGCTCGGGCGCGTGGAAGGCAGCTCTGTTGGCGTCCCCCAGCGGCAGAGGGTTTTCGGATCAGCTGATCCCCCCTCCCCTCGCCTGTTCGTCTTAAGGCAGACCGGCGCGTTCCTATCAAAGCCCCGGCTGCGCTGCAGATTCACCGGCGCCTTCGGGGGTTGCCGTCCTGGTGAAGGGCCCGCGAGCGGCTGTTTTCGGAGSGCGCGCCTGCGGCCCGGCCGTGTTTGCACGTGCGTCCCGTGAACCTCCCGGGCTGCCCGGTCCCGGCGAAGCCTGGGCGGCGAGTCCGAGGGCCTGACAGCCGGTAGTTGACCCGCCACAAACCCCGTTACCTCCTGTCGCAGGCTGGGGCTCCGCACGGGCGGCCGCTCTGCCCGGGGACCAGCGGGGCTGGGGCAGGAGCGCTCTCCTCCTGGGGCAGGCTCGGGGCTACGTGGCAGCGATGGTGCAGAGCCGTGGCTCGTTGCACGCAGCGCGCTGGCTCCGCCGCCCGGAGAAGGAGAGCGTTTCCCGCTCGGCAGGGCTGGCAGCCCCGTCCRGGAAGGGACTCCGTGATGGGGCATCGCGGACCGCGGGAGGTGCGCGCGGAAGGACAGTCGTGTAACCGCTCGGTTTGGGCAYGCGCCCGTCCTGGCGGCTCAGCGGAGCTGCAGGCGCTCACGGCAACGACCCGCTCTTTGGAGGGCAGGTTGCCTTTTCTGCCCTGGCCGGTGTTTCACCAGAAAACCCCAAATCCTGCCCAGCACGTGCTCCGTCTCTCTGGGGAGCAGGGGTTGCTTCCTTTGGACATCCCTCCGCAAAGCCGAGGTCGTGCTGCCGAGACCAGATTGAGGAGCTGGGGGCTGGCTCCGTCTCGTGGTGGGGAAGAGGTTAGCGGCGTAATGCCAGTGCACCCGTCTAATCGGAGGCGGCGTTTCCTGGCCGGACCTTTCCGTGCCGGATTAGGACAATAGCCGGTGGATAACGGTAGGAGGCCGTGTGTGTCGGTGTCCTCCGTTGCTCCGTCTGACRTGTAATTTGGCTGCGGCAAGGTGCCTTTCCCAATTCTGCTGTTCAGATGAGAACATTCGGTTCATCGCTTGTTTTGATGTGGGTCTTGTGTGTGAGAGATGCAGAAAGTGAAGTGGTCTGGGGTTGCTTTTACCCTCCCAACGGACAAGTCTCATGGAAAGCACCCAGCCTTGGGCCGGGTAGGCTTCACATTCGCTTCATCGCGTTTTTTCCGTTCTTGTAGTCCTGGCGATGGGACTGGGATGGGCAGCGCGTCGGGGGGAGACCTAGCAGGAAATTAAACCTGAACCAAGGGAAAGGAAACCAGCAGTTTCTCTCTAACTTCCTTTCGACTCCCCCGTCCTGGTAGGGCTTTTGCACAGCGTAACGCAAGCGGCGCTTGCCGGGCTTCCTGCTTTCTGCGTGCGTGAAAGCTGCTGTGACCCTTCGTGCGACTCAACAGCAGGTGGCTGTACGGAGCGCCTTTTCCACCGGGCGGCAGAGACCGCAGCTTTCCGGAACTGCCATTTTAGCAGAAACAGAACCGAAAGCTCCCACTTGAACCTGAAATAAGTGTCAGCCGGGGAGGAGGGGGGTAGAGGCACCCCGAGGACGGAGGTGTCCCTCAGCCCTGGCGTGCGTGGTGCTCTGCGGGCTGGAGAGACTCTTCCTGCACCCGGAGTTCGGCTGGGGGCTGACGGAGCAGAGAGAAGCCGGGCAGGGAAGACGTAGAAAAGCATGAGCTGTTCAGGGATGYGTGTGGAAGGGTTTTTCCAAGGTTTGTAAACGGGGGAAAGAGTTGTTTTCCCCTGAGAGCCTATTGTCACGGCCWCTCTGGAGACTCGGTCGTCTCAGATGTGTCCTACAGTTTGACCTGAGAGAGGCGTGGAGCAGAGGCAGCAGAAATGGGAACCAGCTACGTTTTGTTCTGGTTCTGGTGTGCCCCTGGAAGAAACGTCTGCGCTGGTGCAGGGCAAGCGGGCGATTACCCGGCGGACGCTAGCTTGGGTGGCCGCGAGCAGCTTATAGCCCTCGGTCTTCTGTGGCCGCCTCTGGCTGGGGTGGAGGACGCGCATGTGATCTGAGCACAAGATCACGAAAAACAGGGCGGTTTCTGTAGCCATGGACAGGGACTTAAAAGCAGGCCTTGCGTTAGCAGCCGTCTCTCTTGGGCGCGCGGTGCCAGGGCTTCGTGTTGGGTGGGATCGTGGTTCTGTGCCAGCGGACTGAGGGTTGTGCTTGGCTTGGTTTCTATTTCTGTCGAGCGCCTGGCATGTGTCGGCGCTTGTCTCATGAGAGACCATCTGCGGAGGTGAGGCAGAGGGACTGGCTCGCGGCCCTGCGTCCTGGCCCAGGCACCACGCTGGGGGCTTGTCGCTTTGCCCGGCGCGTCGTCTTCAGCCTTGCGCGGTCCTGGCGTGACCCTCTCGCTGTTCTGCTTCCCCCAGAGCATCGCTGAGTAYGACCTCAAGGATATTTCGTACAAGGTGAAGAGCCCTACGTGCCATGAGCTGACCGTCCTTGGCTCCTCAGACGAACCGATGGTGTTTAACTTCGAGGAAGAGCGGGAGGCGCAGAAGTGGTGGACGGTCATGAGCAGCTCCCTCCGGGAGGTGCAGAAAGGTCAGCACTGCGGGSGGGGGGGGGGGGTGCTGGGGGCTGGCAGGGACCCATGGCATCCGTGTGCTCCGGAGAGGAACCGCCAGGCCTTCCCCAGCCCTGGCAGCTTGCCGGGGGGTAGCTGACGTACCTGGTGCGCAGCAGGTTGAGAGACGGCAGGCTGGGACCGGTGCTGCCGTAAAATAGTTCAGGGGTGCGACACCAGCTGCTTCTGGCTCTCTCGAATGCTGGGRTGTGTTCCCAGGGAGGCTCCCTAAGGAAAGGAGATGCTTCTTGGCTGTCCTTTGCAGGATGCTGGCTCTGTGCTGGCTGGAGGTAAGAGAGGGGCTGGGGCTGGGCCTGTCCATGTTTTCAGGGACTCTGTAGGGGCTGAGTGTAGAAGCACGTGATGTCTGGAAGTTTTCCCAAGGCCCGGCYGCTCTGGGAGCCAAAAGGAGCTGTCCCTTGCAGGGGACGTAGCCCGTTGTGGCATGGCTAGTTGTGTGAGCGGAGTCGGTGCAAATGGAGCCAGCATCCGGCTAGGCACGTGTYGGCAGGCTCCTCCGCTGGTACGTTAACCCGAAGTGATCGTTCCAGTGCCACAAGTGGGGAAGGAAGCTGTTGGCTTGAAGGAAAAAAAAAAGGGAAACACCAGGGAGGTCTGAGGAGCCCAAGGAACATGGTGCATCTCTGCTCCTTTTATCAAGGTGGTCGTGGGGGGCTTAGGAAGGTGGCAGGCAAACAGTTCATGGAGATGGTGGGCTGTCAGCTGAAGCTGCTCTCTGATCTCCGTGAGACTTTGGGACATAGATCGAGGTGGATGGCACCTTTGCTTCAAGCTGCCTTGCAAAGCCCAGGAGTTCCTGATGCAGCTTTCTCCGTGGTGCGAGCGTGGAGCTCCTTGGGGATGGCAGTTGGTTGTCTCCAACGCTCAGAGCTGTGGCGCTACCCTGCTCTGATATGTTCCTGCTCTTCCTTCAGCCTCTGACAGCAGCAGTATGCTGGCGTCCCAGACCCCATCCCTGCCCATGGCTGTTGGAGGCACCTCTGCGGCTGAGGATCCAGAGGAATCTCTGTTCTCGGAGCTTACCAAAAAAGGTATTTGAGGGAGAAGGGTTTATTGGCTCTTTAYGTGGGTCAGGAGTTATCAACCCTCCACAGGAGCCTAGAGCTCAAATCCAGGTCTAGCTGCTCTCCCATCTGTGGCTGACAAACTCTTCTCTGGGTGAAATTCTGGTCCTGTCGTGCTGTGGGAGAGAGAGTTTCTCCGAGGCAGAGGTGGGTGCTCCGTGCCCCAGCCATCTGGAGGCTCGCTCTGGGCAGTCAGTTCAGCCGAGCTGCGCGAGAAGGGAAAGAACTAAACTCCTGGTGGCTCCAGAAATTCCCCCTGGTGCTCCCACCCGCATTGCTCCAGCTGCGCTCTGCGAGAGCAGTGCAGTTGCTCCTTCTCCTGGCTGCACTCTGGCCATATAGCAATAAGCTGCTGAGGGGCCTTTCCAAATTTCCCAGTGCTCATCAGCACTGTCTGGCCCCCGGTCTGGACCACGAATTGCTATTTGTGGCCAGATGTGAGGCYGTGACGTGCACACGGAGTCGTACCCCTCTCGGTGCCAGGCTTGCTGCTGTTACGGGTGGCAGTAGCTCTCCCGTGCCCCGAGGAAGGTGTTTGCAGRCTAGCTGCTGCTTCCCAGCTCTCCCTTTCTGCTCCCTTGCAGAGGACCTGGCGCTCCAGCTCGCCCAAGCGATTGAGTTTGGAGAGGAGGAGGTGGCCTCGCAGTGCGCCGTGGCTCTGGCTCGCCAGCAAGCCTCTCTGAACATCCTGCTGAAGGAGTCCAACTACCCCACGGATGAAATCAGGTGAGCGCCCCGACCTCCGCGTTCTCGGTGCCAACGCGAGGGCGCCTCGTGCTCCTGTGCGTTCCTCTGTGCCCCCTCGCGGGTGCGCGGGCYGCCCCGGATGGAGCCGCGGGCCCCGCGCCGGGTCTCTGCGAACAGTTTCCCAGATGTGCGGGCGGCCGGTYGCCTGCGCGGTGAGCTCGGGGGTGTAACGCCTGCGCGGCCAAACCCTCTCGCCTGCAGCTCTGCCGTTCTGCTGGTGCCGTATCGCTGGCGCGTGCGGCGGTGCCTTGTTTCGTTTGGGCTGCCTGTCCCCTGTCCCTGGGCTGTGCTGCCTTGTGTGTGCGTCTCTTTTACACGTTCCTGCCTGTGGCGGTGATGTTCCAGGACCCTTGGGCGACTGTCAGGGACTGACAGAGCCRGAACAGTGTCCTGGTGCCCCTGCTCCAGAGCTGCTCTGTGAATGTCCTCCGCAGGCAGCTGGAACGGGTCCTGGCAGGAAAGGGGAACCTGGGGAAGCCACGTCATCCCTGGAGGAGTGCGGTGTCCTGGGTTTTGTACTTCTTCCCTAACTCCTGGGAAAAAGGAGGGCAGGGAACGCAGAGGCAGCATACTGGATGCTACCGGACAAAGCAGAAATCCGGATAGCGAGCCCTTCTGGGCAGCAGCCAGCGCAGCGGGGACCTAATTCCGTGGGGTCTTCAGACTCGGCTCAAACACAAGTGCGCAGCGACCCCCCTTCAGCGCCGAGGGACCGGTAGGGGAGGGTGCCGCGAGCGGCGCAGGTTTGTAAAAGGCCTTCAGGAGGAGTCCGAGCGCCGTAGAGCAGCGGGTTCGTCTCAAGACAGCAGTGACAAGGACTCGAMCGAGTCGCGCCTCGCAGCTCTGCCGGTGCTCAGGAGGGGGCAGCGAGCCCACGGGCAGGACAACCTGGCCAGCGCGGCRTGCCTGGAACGCCAAAACCCTTTCACAAGTTTACTTGAAAGCTTTCAAGAGGGAAACTAACTTGTTATGGAGCAGGAGGGAATGYGCTTATTCGGATTAATAATGGGTTAAAAGACAGGAAACACGGGGTAGGAATGAAGAGCCGTGTATCACAGCAGAGAGCACGGTTACCAGCAGAGCCTGACAGCGTCTGCGCTGAGGCTTCTGCAAGGACGTGTGCTGCTGCAGGGGCACGCAGATGGTCTGGGGACGGCAATGATTAGAGAGGCGTCAGCTCTGCCGGTGAAATAAATCTAGCCCCGACTGTAAAGTTACAAGTGGATCTTGTGGTTCTGAGTTCTTGAAACTCAGCGCTGGTAAATACAAAGTGGGGCAAACGGGAAAAAGTCCTAATGGGCGTGCATAAGAACGGGCTCCAAGGCAGCCGTTGCATCTCTGGACGTGACTGCGGACGGTTCAGACGGGACCCGCAGCAGCATCCGGAAAGACTTGTGGTGTTAGGAGTTGTTAGGAAAGAGCGAGGGAACGAAAGGGAAAACCCCAGCCCGGCCCTGCCGTTTTCTGTCTTAATACTTTGGAAATCTAGTTTTGGCCCCYGTCCATGTCAAACGGGTGCAGAGAAGGGGTGGGATGATCAGAGGCATGAAACACCTTTTGCAGGAGGAGAGATTGAGAGATTAGGACTCTAGTCTGACCGGGAGACGGCTGAGGGGTGTGATTAGCGTCCGTAAGCGCCTGGTGTGGAGAAAGCGATCCGGCAACGCTTGTTCACGCACGGGAAGAGATGGGCAAAGAGGCCCAGTGAAATTAGCAAGCGCCAGATTTAAAGCGGGTAAAAGGAAATATTTTTTYGCGGTTTGTCTGAGTACGCAGTGGACGTCATTGCCAAGGGCTGCGTGGAGGCTGCAAGAATAAAAAGACTGAAATAGAGACTAAACAGAACTGGAGGAAAACAAGCCCCGTGTGACTGTTAAACCTGAGGTTCTGGACACAGTCCTTGGCGCGTGCAGGCCGGGAGCCGCTGCCTGCTGGAGGACGTGGTCAGGGCGGAAGCCAGGGCGTGCCTGCCCTGTACCGGTTTCCTCGGCCGTGATATTCCTGTTGGATCCTGGCTCTCGGGCGCTCGGTCCGTCCTCGCGGGACTGCGGTGTGTCCCTGCCCACGTGGAGCACCGCCTTGCCCAGGCTTGGGCGTTAGCTCCGTGGCCCAGGGCGGCAGGCTGAGAACGTCACGCCTGGCGAGCGGCACGTGCCGAGAGCCGGGACCCCCCCGTCCCCGGCAGCTGCAGCCCTTCCGCCCTCCGAGCTGGGCAGGCGTCCTCTAACGGCGGCTTCGCCTCTCTCTCCTCCAGCATGAAGGTCGTTGTGGAAGATGCCACGTCTTCTGCGAGCATCGTCATCMGGGTCCACGCTCACACTACAATAGCGACGCTCAAGCAGCAGGTAGGGCGCGATGCGCGGGCGTGATGCCCGCTAGCTCGGTGCAGGGGCTGGGCCGGGGGGTGCCGAACCCCCAGCCCCGTCTGTGCAGACGTCCCGCCTGGCAGGGAGGCGAGAGAGGCTGCAGAGCCCAGCGGGTCGGTGCAGCCGCCTTGGGTGCTYACGCCTCTAGTGCGAGAGCTGTTCGTTCCTCCGTCCCTCTCCCTTCGTGGAGCTGGTTCTTCACCAGTTCTCCTGGCTCGCTCATGAACGCCRATTTGATGTCAGCCCTTGCTGGGCGGCAAGGCAGGGTGGAAAGCTCCCGGGAAGCGTGTGCTCAGGGTGCCATGGCTATGAGCTTACCTCTGAGCTTCTCCCGCTGCCCAGGTGTTCCAGGACTACGGGTTCCACCCCTTGGTTCAGCGGTGGATCATCGGGCAGTGCCTGTGCGTGGACGAACGGACGGTCTCCTCGTACGGCATTCGCCGGGACGGAGACACCGCCTTTCTGTACCTGCTCTTGGCAAAGACGGTCGAGCTCACCGAACAGCGCTAYGAGGAGGATCAGGCGCAAGTCATACTGAACTCCGCCTTCCCGCTGACCGACGGCGCCGGCGCTGGGGAAAAACGCAAATACAACACCCTGCCAAGCATGTCTCCGAAGAAAGGTCTGGCTCGCCCCTGCCCTCCCCTTTGCCTCGCGGGTGGGAAGGGCAGCCCGGTTCCTGCCYRCCAGACCCTGCTGCCCCGGCGGTGGGCAGGACCCCCTGGTCCCGGACACCAGAGTCCTGCACAGCTACGGCAGGTGCAGGGAGGCCTCGGGAGCCGTTGATTTCCCTAGGACCGGGAGCAGACTCTGCTCCGTGGACCGATGTCGCTGTTGCTGATGGGTTGCGGGTGGGATGGTCTCATGGGACTTGTGCCGTGTCCCTGCCTGGGGGCGAGGAGGGTGCAGGGAGGCTCTGTACTGTCGTGGAACAAGCCGCTCCTCCCTGGCGAGGAGAGGGCAAAGCTTCCTCCCCGGGTGGGTCTGTGCTGCTCCCTCCCCTCGTCCCTGGCAGCAGGCTCCGGGGGCTCGGTGGCTGTCACAGCGCAGCGATCTCTCGGCCGGGCCTGGCCTCGTGTCCCCGTGGTGGCGTTTGTAACGCCCGTCTCCTGGCGTTGCTTCCTAGCGTGGGGGAACGACAACAGCAGGAAGATGGACATCGGTGAAATCAGCCACCACTTGGATACGCTGCAGATTGGCGACCTTCTCAGTAACCAGCCGAAACCCGCGCCGGCTAGCACGACTTTGCCTTCGCCGGTACAGGTATGGCGCCTGCAGTCCCCCGTCCCGGCGTGAGAGCGGCGGCTGCTGCCTGGGGCGGGCTGGGGGAGGGCAGGCGCTTTCTCCGAGTCCGTCCCCCTCTTCCCTCCCAAGTGGCTTTTCCCTGCTGCTTCTGCAGCTCTGGCATGTTCTCCGCAGGCGGGCTGGTCGTGTCCCAAGTGCACCTTCATCAACAAGCCCACGCGGCCAGGCTGCGAGATGTGCAGCACGGACCGCCCCGCTGACTACGTGGTCCCCGGCAGCTACAAGCCGGATGAGACGGAGCTCTGGAGGATGCAGCAGGAGCAGGAGGGAATCCTGCAGTACCAGCAGGTAACGGGGCCCACGGGCTCACCCCAGGGAGCAGCCGCTGTCCCTGTGCCCGTTGCTCGAGGACAGACCAGGGGAGGATCATTCGTGCCAGGGTTTGGAGGTGTCTCGTGGGCAAATGGTCCCAGGCTGGACTGGGAAGGAGGCCCGGGCAAGGGGGAGACGCAGACACCCCCGGAGCGGTACCAAAGAGGGGCTGCTGCAGCCCCCTCGCTCTGCCTTCCTGAGAGGGCAGCGGTGCCCGCGCGCGTCCTGGGGACTCGTGCGGGTGCCGTATCGTGCGCACGGCGTGTTCTGGCACTGGGCGGCTGCTAGAGACGAGCGCCACTGGCTGCTGTGCAACAGCCGCAGCCGCTGGCAGGGATCTGAGCAGCCTCGTTCGCCGGCACCCGCGGCCTTGCGTAGGGAGAGCAGCGACCCGTGGCCCGCGGGCGAGCTTGGCGGGCCGCGGCGCCCCGCTCTGGCAGCGCGTTCTTCTCTCCCCAGGCTGCGCAGCGAGGTTGTGCGTCTGCAGGCCGCGCGCGCGGGGAGCTGTCGGGCTGCGCCGCGCTCGCTCTGCGTCTGTGCGCCGGAAGCCGCTTCCCCTGGGCATCGCAGAAACGTGCGGGGGGCTCCGATGGGRCCTCCCGCACCCAGGGAAACGGCGGCGGCGGGGGGAGCCCCGGCCCCGTGGTCGTGGCAGGTGGGACTTGGGCGCGTCCGGCTCAGCCACTGACCGAACCTTCTCTTCTTTCTTTTTTCTCCTGTGCTGGGATCTCCCTAGGAAAAGGGAAGGAGAGAGGATGGTTCGGCTGCGCACTGCATCTTGGGCTCGGGTTCCCTGGATGACTTCATCCACCTGTCTTCCGAATTCTGCTAGCCGCCCCGTGCCTGGCCGACCCGGACGCCCCGTCCCGTCCCGCCCCGCCGGCTAGGGCCCAGTGCCCGCCAGGCTGGCCCCCCGCGTGCGCCCAGTGGCTTCCGCCGGCCGCTGGGCCACCCTGTTTGCTCAGACTCTAGAGTTGATTCGGGAACTCTTCCTGTGCGGAGAAGAGCTGGCTGGGCCCGGGCTCCTCCCCGAGCTGCCGGTGGCGTGTGCTGCTCYGGGTGCTGCTGAGCGTTTCCCTACGCGCGTGCCGCTGGCGAGAGTGCGGCTCTCCCGCCCGATGCAGGGACTTGGCTTTCCTGGAAGCAGGGATGGGGAGAGGGCGGAGCGGGAGCGCAGGGGTCCGGGTGCGACGCCGTTCGGCAGCGTTCCCCGTTGTGCCGAAGGCGCGAGCGGGGAGGCGAAAGCGGAGGAGAGGCCAGGAGCCGGCGCTGCGCTGCGGGTTGCAAACCCGGCCCCGGAGTGCTTGGTGCTGCCCTGCTGGCTGAGAGGAGCCTGCGCTCGCTGTCAGGAACCCGGGAGTGCTCCGGGTTTCTCCCCGCTCCGGTTCTGGCAGCGCAGCCCTCGCCGCCGCCTCCATCGCCAGCCGGAGCGGCCGCTGGCACGTGCGGCGCAGGGGCCCTGCCCCAGCACCGCGCGGTGCAGCTCGGCGCCCGGCCCCGCCGGTTCTCGCACCCGCTCTAGCGTGGCGATGGCTCGAGGTGAGCGTGGCTGCCCCCGCTGCTGCGTTCGTGCTACGTTAGTCCTGCTTGCGAGGGCTTCGGGGAAGGGACGGCGTCACCCGGGGGTCCGGCACCGTGGGAAACGGGCTGCCTGCGCTCGTCCTGTGGCTGCTAGGGGGGCTGAGAAATTCGGCAGCTGGTGCTCCGGAGGGTCTCGGAGGCTCGGGGCTTCTTCCTTGGGGTGCAGGCCCGGCGTCGTGCCGCGGTGCCCAAAGAGCTGTTGTGGTCTTAGGAGCTGCACGGGGTCACCTCCGAGCTCCTGGCCCGGCCGGGCTTCCCTGCACGCCTTGTCACTGGGGGTTTTCCACCCGGGACGGCGACCGTGCCGGGCCCCCGCGCGTGGTGGGCAGAGCGCGACTGCCGTCGGGGAAGGACGCCAGCCTGCAGCAGGCGCAGCCCGTGCTGCTCGCTGCGCCTGGCGGCCCCCTCCYGAAAGCACTTCACCCGAGGAGCCCGGGCCGATTCCTCCGCCTCCCAGGTCTGCCGGCGCTTTCCGAGCGAGGAGGCCGCAGGCGCGTTTGTCGCGTTGCACTTTGTGGTCAAAACCTCGTCCCCAAGCCAGTCGTGCAGGGCAGGAGTTACCCAAAACGGGGCCACAGTGAGAGAGGCTTGGTTCCCCGGAGCCTGGTGTGTCCGGCCAGGGTCGCGGGGCAGAGATGGGCCGCATCCACCCTTGGCGCTGAGCCGCGACCCGCGGAGGCGGCTCAGAGCGGGAGGCAGGAGCGTCACCCGCTGGCGTTGCTCGTGTTTGTAGGTTCTTGCGTCCGCACGTGTCTCCCTGAAGCCGCGGTCCGATGCATGACTGCCGCGGGGTCGCGGGCGCGTTCGCGACCGACCTCCTTCCCTTATTAAAGCCTTATCCCCCCCCCGAGCGGCTGTGCGGTGTTCTTGTGCCGGCCTCCCCCGTGGCTGCTCGCCGGGGGGAGCTCAGCGCCCGGCCTGGGGGCGGCTGCCGTTGGGGTGGGTTTCGAGGAGGTGAAACGGAAGAGGAGCAGGGGCTGGGCCGGCATGGGGGGGGGGTCTGCGGCTTTGCATGCGCTGCACACGCCGGTGCCCCAGGCCCTGCACCCCGACGCAGGGCTGCTGGTGTCTGCCGTGGCTTCRTGCCCGCCTCTGCCAGCTTTCCAGACCTGCGGAAGAGCCTTGGGAAGGACGCGGGCACAGCTCGGCTGCAGAGCCGGGGCCTCACTCGCCCGGACCGCGTGTCTGCCGGGTGCAGCGCAGCCCCCCGTGAGCCCCGGGCAGCAGTGGCCCCTGCGCTTCTCTTTCCTTGGGGGGCTCCTGCAAATCGACAAGCGCCTCCCAGGCTAACGGAGAAACGGCAGCGTGGGACGAGGCCCTGGGGTGCTGCCATCCCCAGTGGATCCCCGCGGAGTCAGGCGGTGAGATGCGGAGCCGATCCCGCACGGGGGACGAGCCCGCGTCCAGGCCGCGGTCTCACCGTGCCCGTGGGGCTTAGCGGGGTGGTAACGGGGGCGGCGGCGCCTGGGGGCTTCGCTCCCACCTTCCCGGGGCTGACGGCAACGTGGCTTCCTCGCCGCCAGCTGGGGTGTGCCGGCTCTCCCTGACCTGCCGGACGYGGCAGCCGTGCTCCGCGCGCCCCTCGGAGCAAAGCCTGCGTGGGAGAGCCGAAATCGTCCTCCTGATGCGTGCGCCCTGGCCTGGCTCTGCTCCCACAGCACATCCCGAAACCTGTCCCCTGGGACGTGAGCTCCCCGGGGGACAAGGTGACCTGYGCCGGCCCGGAGGGAGCCGCTGGCTTGGACCTGCCTGCGAGCCAGGGCGCAGGGCATGGCGCAGCCGGGCGGCGCGGGGCCCCGCTGGGCGCGGGCGCTGATCCGGGCGCTGACCTGGGCCCTTCCTCGCTGCAGGCACTGGAGGCCGAGCGGATGAAGAACTTCCAGCAGCTGCTGCAGATGGACGAGGAGGTGCTGGTGCCCAACCAGGAGGTGCTGGAGTGCCGCATCTGCTACCAGCAGGTCGCCCCGGGAGAGGGGGTGCTGCTGCGCGAGTGTCTGCACAACTTCTGCAGGTAGCGGGGACGGCGCTGCTGGGGCCGCAGGGTCCTCGCTGCGCTGCACCGCGCTGTGCTGCATCGTGCCGGCCGGCCCCAAGCCCACCTGGCCTGCGGGCTGCTCCCGGTGACGGTGCCCCTGTTCCCGCAGGGACTGTCTGCGCCAGGTGATCAACTACAGCGAGGAGCCGGAGGTGGCCTGTCCCTTCCGCGAYGACTCCTACGCCTGCGGCAGCCACCTCCAGGAGCGGGAGATCCGGGCGGTGAGTGCGCCCGCAGGCGCGTGCCAGTGGGGTGCCCGGCGGCCCCAGCCCTGACCCTGCCCCGTGTCCCCAGCTGGTGTCGCCGGAGGAGTACCGGCGGTTCCTCGAGCGGAGCCTGGTGCTGGCGGAGCGGCGCACCCAGAACAGCTTCCACTGCAAGACCACGGACTGCAGGGGCTGGTGCATCTACGAGGACTCGGTGAACGAGTTTCGCTGCCCTATCTGCCAGGCCCTCAACTGCCTGCTCTGCAAGGTGGGCACCGCGCCATGCCATGCTGGGGCCATGGGGCTGGAGCGGGGGCTCCGCATGGGGGCCAGCCCCGTGCATCCCGCCCCGGGGCGGCGGTGCTGAGCGCTGCTGTCTCTGCACCCCCAGGCCATCCACGAAGGGAAGAACTGCCGCCAGTATCAGGACGACCTGCAGGTGCAGGCGCAGAACGACTCCGCCGCCCGGCAGACCAACGACATGCTGCAGGTGGGGGAGCCGCGGGGTGGCCCTGCGCCCTCCCAGGGTGGCAGGGTCCCCAACACTGCTGCTGCGCCTGCGTGTCCCTCACAGCTGCTTCCCTCGCCCCTGCAGACGCTGGTGCAGATCGGGGAGGCCATGCACTGCCCCACGTGCCTCATCATTGTCCAGAAGAAGGACGGCTGCGACTGGATCCGCTGCACCGTCTGCCAGACCGAGATCTGCTGGGTGACCAAGGGGCCGCGCTGGGGGCCTGGGGTGAGCTGGCAGCGGGGCAGGGGGGGAGCCCCGGTTCCCTGCACGTGGCACTGGGTCACACACCAGGGCCCGTGAACGGCTCTGGCAACAAGGGCGCTGGGAGCCGCGCAGCTGGGGGGGGGGGTCCTGCCTGCCACGACATGGCCTGGGCTGCGGAGCGTGGTGGGAGCCYGCCTGACCCGCTCTCCTCCCCGCCAGGGCCCCGGGGACACCAGCGGGGGCTGTCGCTGCAACGTCAACGGACAGAGATGCCACCCCCGGTGCCAGAACTGCCACTGAGCGCCCGCCTGGCCACGCCGTGGGGATGGGGGACCGGAGGCGGCCGGGCAGGGAGCAGCTCTCCTCCCTCCGCAGGACGTCCCAGCGCTGCCGGCCGAGCTCCGAGGCAGCACGGCCGCGGTCTGACCCGAGAGATGCGTGCGGGTGTCGTGGTGGCCGCCGGACCGCAGGGGAGAGCCACGTCCTCCTCCCCGGCGCAGCGCTCCCGGGCTGGCAGCGGCCAGAGAAGGACAGGATGGACTGAGGGCCCTCGTGTGCCCGGAGGCCGGGAGGTGCCGCGTGGCCGACAGCCTCTGCTCTGCCCCGTGTGCGGGGACCCGGCCCCGCGCCGTGCCAGGACGCAGGGGAGGTTGGAGGGGGCAGCTCTGTGCAGCCTCGTGGCCGGCGCGACCCACGCTGGGGGCAGCGGGGCTCTGTCCCGCGTACGAGCAGCGCGTCCGGGCAGCGCGGGGCRTCCCAATAAAGCTGTTTGCGTACCCAGGCATCGCTTCCAGGACCGTCGTGGCGGCGCCGGGGCCCTAATTCACCACGCGAGACCGGTGCTGTGTGGATGAGCCGTTTAATGAGATCGCGACGAGATACAGAGAGGGGCCGCGGCAGGCTCTGGCCCCCGCGGGCCGGCAGCAGGGCGAGGCGAGGGCCCCGCCGCCGCGAGGGCAGAGCCGTGGCACGTGCACAGATACCACACGACGCTTTCCACTTAACAACGGAGCGTTTATTTCCGCATCCCCGAACCGTACGAGCGCAGGCGGCAGCCCGCCACGCGGAACGGCGGCTGGCAGCATTCGCGGGTGGAGAGGGTGGCGTTAAATAAGGGAGCCGCCGCGTCCGCGTGGAGCGCGCCGCGCCCGCCTGTCTGTCCAGCCGCACACGCGTCCCTGCGCCCTGGAGGTTGCGCGCTGCAGGCACATGGCCGGGGCYGCGCAACCAGGGCAGGGGGCACCCCACTCCCGCGCCTATTTGGGGGGCCGGTAGATCATTTTCCTGCTCTTTAGTACAGACCATTTGTGGCGCTTCATGTAGTAGAAGAGGGACACCAGGAGCCCACCGATCATCAGCATCTGGGGAGAAGGGAAGGGGTCAGCRCCGCGGGGCCGGCRCCCCGTCGCGCCGCAGCGGGAGGGGGCCGAGGGGGGAGCGCAGGTGCCAAGGGAAGGGTGGTGCTTCGCCCTCCCACCCCCCCCGTCGGCACGCAAGCCCCCGGCAGCGCCCACCTTCAAGCCCATGCGTTTGCGGTGGTCGTGCTCCGGCTCCGCCGCCCACCTCAGGAAGGTGCAGACGTCCTTGGCGATCTGCGACATGGTGGCGGGGGTGCCTGGGGAGGGCAGGGGGAGCTGAGCGCCCCGGCGCCGCGATCCGGCCCGCCAGTCACCCCCCCCCTCCCCCCCGGGGCCCCTCTTACCGTCGTCGTATTCCAGGATCTCGTTGTAGATGGGGGGGGCCATGCCGATGGCCTGCCCGGGGAAGTAGGGGTTGTAGTGCAGCCCCTCCCTGACCGTGACGCCCGCGGGGGGGTCGCAGTAGCCGGTGAGGAGGGAGAACACGTAGTCCTCGCCCCCGTGCCTGCAACACAGACCCGGGATGAGACCGGAATGGGGCCGCAGAGGCCTCACTGGCCGCCCCGGAGCAGGGGAGGGAGCGGCGCCGGGGGTCCCCTGCAAGGGGGGACTCCTCGCCCACACTCCGCAGCGGCAGCCTCTCACCGCGCGTTGACGATGTAGCTGAGGTCGGGGGGCAGCGCCCCGTTGTTGGCGGCTCGCGCCGCCTCGGTGTTGGGATAGGGCTTGGGGAAGTAGTCGGAGATCTTCCCGGGGCGCGTGAACATCTCCCCGTTCTCATCCGGGCCGTCCACCACCTCCACCTGGGGGAAGGAGGGAGCGCTAAGCCGGGCGGGCGCGCGGGGCCGCGTCCTCCGGAGCGCCGGGACGCCTCACCTCCTCGGCCAGGGCCTTGGCCTCCGCCTCGGTGTGGGTGACGCCGATGAGGTTGCGGAAGGCCAGGTACTCCATGCTGTGGCAGGCGGAGCACACCTGCTTGTACACCTGGTAGCCGCGCCGCAGGCTGCGAGGAGGAGAAGGAGCCGAGCCTGAGCGCCGGGGCCCCCGCGGCGGAGCCCCCGCGGCGGCGGCCCCGGCCCTGCCGTACCTGCGGTGGTCCAGGGAGGAGAGCATGCCGCCGTGGCTCCAGGGGAAGCTGGGCGGGTGCATCTCCAGCTCGCCGGCGCTCACGGCAGCGTGCAGCGCCAGGGCGAGCCCCGCGCCGCCCGCCGCCGCCACCCCCAGCGCCGACAGAGCCGCCTTCTTGCCGCGGGAGAGGCCGGAGAAGGACGACATGCGGGCCTGGGAGAGACGGGCCAGAGCGCCGTGAGCCCCGCGCGCCCCCGGCATGATGGCAGCACGCCACGGCTCCCTGGGACCCCCCAGTGGGGTCTGCAGCCCGCGCCGAGCCCCAGGGCTCCCGCGGGAGCTGGCCACCGGCAGGGCACGGGCAGAGATCAGCTGGACCAGGATACCGGGGGGCTCTGCAGGGACGACCGGGCACCGGGCACGGCACGGCCACGTACCGACCTGGGCCGGGTCAAGGATACTGTGCCTGGGGTACTGTACCGGGGGTACTGGGAGCACCGGGGGTACCGGGATACCCTGCCTGGGGTGCCGTACCAGGGGTACTGGGGATATCGGGAGCACCAGGGGCACCAGGCCAGGGATGCCAGGCTGGGGATACCGGCGGTACCGGGGACACTGGGGGTGCCAGGCTGGCAGTACTGGGGATACTGCAGATACTAAGGGTGCTGGGGATACTAGGGGTACCAGGGATACCAGGGGCACTGGGGGTACCATGTTGGGGGTACTGGGGGTACAGGGGATACCGGGGGTGCCAGGCCAGTGGTGTTGGGGATATGGGCAGTACCAGGGATACCGGGGTGCCGGGGATATGGGCAGCACCAGGGATAGCGAGCCAGGGACACGGGGTGTGCTGGGGATACCAGGGGCGCTGGTGGTATCRGGCCAGGGGTACCAGGGATACCGAGCAGGGGGCGCCAGGGACACCGGGGGTATCAGCGGTACTGGGATACTAGGAATACTGGGAATACCGGGGGGGCCAGGCTAGCAGTACCAGGGATACCAGGGATACCAAGGGCGCCAGGGATAGCTGGGGTACCAGGGGTGCCGGGGATACGGAGGGTACCGGGCYGGCGGTACCAGGGATATTGGGGGCACTGATGGTACCAAGCCAGCGGTGCGGGGGATATTGGCAGTACCGGGGATACCGGGGTGCTGGGGATACAGGCGGTACCGGGGATAGCGAGCCAGGGACACCAGGTGTGCTGGGGATACCGGGGTGCCGGCGGTACTGGTGATACCGGGGGCGCTGGGGGTACCGGGCCGGGGGTACCGGGGATATCGGGAGCACAGGGGGCACCAGGCCAGGGATGCCAGGCTGGGGATACCGGTGGTACCGGGGCCAGCAGTACCGGGGATACCGAGGGTACCGGGGATACCGGGGGCGCTGGGGGTACCGGGGGTACCAAGGTGGGAGTACGGGGGGTACCGAGGCAGGGACATCGGGTGTGCGGGGGATACCGAGGGTACCGGTGACACCGGGGGCGCTGGGGGTACCGGGCCGGGG
>NW_020451042.1:19043-22070 GCF_003343035.1 Apteryx rowi | reverse complement strand
GGGGCTCGGAGCAGCCCCGGCTACTTCCAGAAGAGCACGTTCCAGAGCAGCAGCCAGCAGGGGTAGACGAAGATGGCAACGAAGGGGAAGACGATGGAGCCGTAGAGGTAGTGGTCGAGGAGGCCCTCAGCCACGGCCTGCAGGAAGAGCTGCCAGCACTCCAGCACCGACACCGGGTACTCGATCAGCTCCTGGTACAGGAAGATGCCGAGCAGCAGCGTGACGGCCGGCGTGACCAGCACCAGCAGCACCGCGTACAGGTACCTGCGGGCGAGAGGCACGGCTCGGCCCAGGGCGAAGCAGCGTCGCCCCCAGCGAAGGCTCGCGCAAAGCTCCGGGAGGCAGCAGGGAGGATTCCCGCCTCCCCAGGAGAGGAGGGACCTGAGGGCCGCCCCGGCGCCGCTCACTTGGGCCCCGTGGGCTGCACCGCGGCGGCAACGGGCACCATGGTGGCGGCCAGCAGGAAGCCGAGGGAGAAGTTGACGAGGGCGACGCAGCCCAGCTGCATGGCCAGGTAGAGCAGCGCCAGCAGCTTCAGCGTCATCCAGCCGCGGTCGCTCCCGGAGCCCGTCAGCACCCTGCGGAGCGGAGACGGAGCGGTGGCGCTCGTGGGGGGGGGCCCGCTCGCGCCGAGCGGCTCGCGCTCACCGCCGCCTCCCCCCCAGCCGAGCCGGCCTCGGGGTGCCCCCCGCCGCCCCGCCGGTACCTGTGCGTGTTGTGCGGCAGGGCCAGGCCCGCCACGTAGATGGCGATGACCGTGAGCACCACGGCCTCCGACTCGGACACGGGGAAGTGCTGCGTGGCCACGTGCTGGCCCAGCACYGGCAAGAAGTAGAGCGTGAGGCCGGTGGCGTGGCAGATGAGCAGGGGAGGCACCAGCGTGAGCAATCCGGGCCGGGATTCCTGCAGAAACGGGGTGGGAGCTGAGCACGGGGGTGCAAAACAGGAGCCGGGTCCTCTTCCCCCTCCCCACATCCGAGCAGAGCGAAGCGGGCGCTCAAAGACCCTGCGCCCAGGAGCGAGCGGGACCCGCGGGGCCCTCACCTCGGCGGCGCCGTGGGCGGCTGCCTGGTCGCCGTCCCAGAGCCGCTCAGCGGGGCCGGCGTCGCATTTGCTCAGCTTCATCCACAGGTCCAGGGCGTGAGCGYGCCGTTAGGGAAATGCGCGGCGCAGGTCTCGCCTCCCGTTGCAGGGTGCCTCTGGCAGCCGCCCGCCCACACCCCGTCTGGGGCCCCAAACCCTCCCCCGTGCCCCACCCCTAGAGCACGGCACTGCCCTGAACGCGAGGATCGGGGCGTGGAAGGGCCGTGCCTCCCGCGAGGGGGCTGCAGAGGGGACCGAGGGGCAGCTCTGCACCTCGCCGCTGCCCGGGACCAGCCCTGCTGCTGCAGAGCGCAGCCTGCCAGGAAGGATATCTTGAGGATGAGGATGAGGATGAGGAAGCCGAAGGCCGGCATGTAGACACCGATGGAGACGAAGCGGGACAGCGAGGGCAGCAGGTAGAAGAAGTAGGACTGGTGCAGGCGCTCCAGCAGGTTGTTGAGTTTCCGGAACATCCCCTCCAGGGTCCTGCGGCGACCGGCCGGCCTCAGCGCCGGGCGGCAGTGGCGACGGGACCCCGACGGCCCCTCGGCACCCCCCGCTCCCGCCCCAGGCACTCACTTGCCCACGGTGCTCATGTCGTACTTGTACTGCCGGAAGCTGTTGATGCCGCGCACGGTGATGGCCTCGATGTGGTAGCGCAGGAAGAGGCCGTGGTCGCCCTGGGGCCGCCCGGAGCCCTGCTTGAGGACCATGAGCAGCAGCGTCTGCAGGCTGTGCGCGTAGGCCGGCAGCGTGTCCCAGTCGGAGCGCTGCAGCTGCGAGCAGAGCCGCCGTCAGGAGCGGGACGGGGGCACCGGCGCCGCCGGAGGAGCCCCGGGGCAGCGCGACGGGGCGCGAGGTGCCACCCCCGGGGCCCCCCCACCTTGCCCTGGATGGTGCAGAGCAGCCCGTTCTTCTGGCAGAAGGCGTGGAAGAGGTTGACGAGGTCCAGGTTGGGCAGCTGCCCGTTCAGCCCCTCCACGGCCACGTCGAAGCTGGTGACGACGTCGCTGCTGAGCTCCAGGGACACGGCTGCCTGGATGGCCCCCGCCCGGCCCAGCATCCCCGACGACTGCATCTCTGCGGGCACGGCGTGGCCTCAGGGATGCGGCGGCCGGCGCGGCACGGCACAGCATGGCCGGAGAGGGGCTCCCGGCTCCGTCCGCGGGGCCGGACGCCACCGCAGCCCCCCCGCCGCGCCGCTCACCCGTGATGTTGACGTCGTGGTAGGCCTCCAGCCAGGCCTCCATGCCCAGCAGGTCGTGCTCGTTCACCAGGAAGATGATGTCCTTCGCCCAGTAGATCTGACCTGGATGCAGACAGGCGGCCGCGTCAGCTGGGCCCAGAGCCGGTGCCGGTTCCCGGCCTGGCCCAGCCCCAGCAGAGCCGGGTCCGCTCCACATCCGGCCCGGAGAAGCCGGCGAGCCCCCGGCCCCTCAGGCGGGTAGATCTCCGGGGTGCTTCGGCCACTCGAGCCCCCGGCGCGYGAGCTCACCTCGGAAGTAGGAGGCCAGGGCCAGCATGAGCCCCACGGCCTGGTTGTTGTGCTGGCCCTCGCTGCAGGGCACGCTGAGCACCAGGGACTCGGTGCTGGCCGCCCGGGGCGCCCGCAGGATCCCGTACACGTTTGTGCCCTTCACCATCTGCGGAGGAGCCGGGAGGGCTGGGCATGGAGACCCCGAGGGCGAGGGAAGCCCGCTCCCGCTGCCCCGGCACGGCAGCTCCCGGGGGCTCGGGGCCGGTACGTACGTATCTCTCGCGGGTCTCATCCGGGAAAGGCAACRTGCGGGAGAAGGGCTGCTTGTAAACCTCCAGGCCCAGGTTCCACATGGTCTTCTCCAGCCAGGCCACCGGGAGACCCCTGAGGAGRAGACGGACACACGGGGATGGACCCTCTCCCGCGGCCCCTTGCACGGGGCAGCTCAGCCCGCTCCGCCAGCCCCC
>NW_020451042.1:14855-17326 GCF_003343035.1 Apteryx rowi | reverse complement strand
GCAATGTCCCCCCCCAGCCAGGTCCTGCAAGGGGGGGAGGGTTCAATGCCCCCCCCAGCCAGGCCCTGCAAGGGGGGGGGTTGTTTGCAATGGCTTGCAGAACCCGGTCCCCGTGACGTGGGGATAGAGTGTTTCCAGGGATTCCCCCCCAAAAGGAGGAGCGAGCGGTGAACGTTGCTGGCCGGGTGCGGAGCCGTCGCCCGCAGGACCATCGCGCACCGGGTCCTGTCGCCCGCGGGGCCGCTCTCCGTTTCTCCCCGAGGCCTTCAGTCCGCGTCAGGCAGCCATGATCCTGCGTGGCCCCGCGTCTGCCCCAGCGCGGCGGCTCGGAGGGCAGGAGGGAGGCGGGTTGCTGCGGCACAGGGAAGGGAAACCCGCTCCGGCAGGGCAGGCTCCGGCTGGGACGCAGGGAAACGGCTGCGGGGGAAGCAGCAGAGGGAGGAGGGGTCCCTCCACAGGGGCCTCGCGAGCGGCGGAGCGTCGCCTCCGCGCCCTTGAGGGAAGAGACGCCGCCTGCCGCTGAGGTAGCCCTTTATTTAGGACAGGCTCCGCGGGGAGCGAGCGGCTGGTACCGGCGCTGACCCCGGCAAAGCCGCCCCGGCCGTGCCGCGCAGCCGGAGCACGAGGGCTGCCGCGGCCGTGCCGACCCGCAGCCCCGAGGGGCCGCGCGGCCGGGGGCTGCGCTCCGGCCCTGGCCACCGCCCGGCTCAGTCCCCCAGCAGCGCAGTGACCTCCTGCACGTGGTCGCGCACCACCTGGTCCAGGACGGCGTGCACGGCCTTGCAGGCCTTGCTGGCCGCCTCAATGACCTCTTCCAGGTGGTCCTCGTGCAGGCGCGAGTTCATCTCCAGCAGGGCGATCTGCTCCGACGTGGGCAGCAGGGCCAGGGCCACCTGCGGCCCCCCGGACGCCTCCTCGATGTAGCTGAGGTCGGCCAGYGGGGTGTCCTCCACGAAGCCGGCCGAGCTGGCGCACACGTAGTCCCGCATGGGGATGCCGGCGTCGATGACGGCCAGTGTTGCGGCGTTGACGCAGGCGCAGTAGTTGCCCCCGTCAGCCTGCAGGATCTGGGGGGCCRGCAGGGCGTGCTCAGCGCTGGAGCCAGCCCCCGGCACCCTTGGGCCGAGCCCGAGGCACAGCCCGCCCCGCGGACGGACCGTCCCCACCCTGCCTGGCCTCGGTCCTGCCCCCGCAGATGGACCATCCCCTCCCCGTCCCTCCCTGTCGCCCCCCAGAGGGACCATCCCGCCCCTGCCRGCTCACCTGGACGTAGATGTCGATCTGGGAGCGGGGGTAGAGCTGCGTGAGGATGGCGGCCTCGAACGTCTGCTTGAGGTGCAGCGTCATCTCGCTGGACTTGCGGTCGCCGTGGGGCCGGCGCTTGCGCTCGCTGGTGCTGAAGGTGGCCATGCTGTACTGGCAGTTCACCAGCGCCCGGTCGTGCAGGGCCTTGCTGCGGGAGCCGCGCATCTGCAAAGGGGCCAGGGTGAGCTCCAAGCCCGGGGGCCCGGATGCCTGGGTCCCCATTGGTTGGAGCGGGGAGGGGGGGCACGGAGGAAGAGCCTGGACTTTTGCATCCCTGTGGGCTGGAGGGGGGGGCATGGGGGACACTTGGGACCTCAAGGGCTCTGGGAGGACGTGGCAGGGGGAAGGCAAGCTGCCTGGCTCCCTGTTGGGTCTGGTGGGAGAACGGAGAGGATGGAGGAGACAAACCCAGCCACCTGGTCCTGCTGGCCATGGGGGGACAGAGGGGATGGAGGGGACAGCAGGGACGGTTCATCTGCCTGGTCCTGCCTCGTCCAGCGGGGACAGCAGGGACAGCCCATCTGCCTGGTCTTGGTGGTCTGGGGGGGGACGGAGGTGATGGATGGGATGGAGAGGATGGCAGGGATGGCTCYGTTGCCTGGTCCTGCCAGGCCCAGAGGGATGGTGGAGATGGAGGGGACAGCAAGGATGGTCCATCTGCCTGGTCCTGCTGGTCCAGGGGGGATGGAGGGGACAGAGGGGGTGTCAGGAACGGCCCGGCCACCTGGTCCCACCAGGCCTAGAGCAGACAAACCTGGCTGCCTGGTCCCGCCAGGGCCAGGGGGTTGGAGGGGCCGGAGGGGACATCGCGGCCCGGGGGTCCCGGCAGGCCCAGAGGGACGGCGGGGAGGGGAGGGCCCGTCCCTGGTCCCAGCGGCCCGGGCGGTCGCTCACCTCGTGGGGGCCGTACACCACGGCCAGCGCTTTGGTGTTGCCCTGCTCGATGTAGGCCGAGCCGTCGGCCTGCGCGAAGACGCCCATGCGGGCGCGCACCTTGCGCAGCTCGGCGGCGCGGCGCCCGTCGGCCCGGTAGCCCTCATCCGACAGCAGCTCCAGCGCCGCCATGCCGCTCCCAGCGGCCCCCGCGCGGCGGTGGGGGGGACTGCCGCTCCCGGCGGCCCCCGCGCGGGTGGGACTACAACTCCCGGCGGCCCCCGCGCGGCCTC
>NW_020451042.1:10252-14651 GCF_003343035.1 Apteryx rowi | reverse complement strand
GGGCGGCGCGGCCCGGGGCCTCGCTGGCGGCCGGCGCGGCCCCTGCGGGCGGCCCGTCTCCCCCCCGCGGGCAGCCTCCGGCCCCGGGTCTTGCCCAGGGTGTTGCGGAGACGCGGATGAGCCCGCTGCCCGCGTCACCCCGGTGACACCACACGTCTTCCTCCCCTTCTTCCCTGTACAGACACAGGCCGGAGGCGAAACCCGCGCTGGGCACTTTGCACATCCCCCTGCGGGCCACTGTTACGCCATTTGAGTTGTTGTTTAAACAACCCGTTCCGTTGTTCTGCTACGCCACTGCTCCGAGGTCGATAGGGCCGGTGGAAAGTCCACCTACCCCCACGCGCGAGACGCCGCTCTTGTGCTATTTTCTTTTTAAAGTGTGACCCATTATCTGGCTGTATCTCTCGTGGCATTGGGCGTGCAGCAAAGCATCGCTTTAGCCCCGCTGCAATCACCAACCTGGATGGGGAATGTGTGGGTAAACATTACCCACACCGCGCAACGCTTCAGCTCCGGTCACAATAAATTTCCACCCCTTGGAGGTATGGAGCCTGGGTCCGACGCAGTCCGCTCGCCAGGCGCTCCGAGGGACCTTTCCTTCCCCAGGGTTTGCTTGTTGATGACTTCTGACAAGATAAACCTTCATTTCATCGCAAAATCCTTAGGTTTTCGCTGTATGAGCTGCTTGTTGCTTAGTGGTCGGCCAGCCCCGTCTCGCTGCGTGCCGATAGAGCTCATATGCTCCGCCGTGTCTCAACCGTTCACCTCGCTATTTGGTGCTGGAGGCAGAGGAAAGTCCTACCACCACCGCTTAGCCAGTACAACCCACCATTTATACCTTTATATAAATCCCCCATTTAAGCTGGCTCAGCGGTTGGCTGTATTGTTCCATTTGGCCACCAGAGTGGTATTTTCTAGCGTGCTGCCACGTGCCCTGTCCCAACAGGATGGGAGTTAGCGATATGGTGTCTTTGCCCCCAATATTCCCTTCCCCAGACGGTTTGATTCCCTGTCTGCCAGTTGCGTTTTGCCCGGTTTCTATCCATCGTGCAGCACCAGCCCAAACAGCCTGCGTGTGCTCCGCGCAGCGTTTCTGAGAGCCAGCACCACAGCGCAGAGCTCTGAACCAGGCAGGACCTCCGTCCGCTCAGTCACTGTGCGTTTGTCAGCTACGGACACGGCCGAGGCCGGTCCTTGCCGCTTACCCTGTCTTTTACAAGCGCTTCATCAGGAATCCCGACACCATCGGGCTGACGGGGGCTGAATTCGGGGCATCTCCGACAGGAGCACATGGAGGCTCTGTGTATTCAATGGTCATTTCTGCCCACTCTGCGACTTGAGTAACTTTGTTCTCCGTAGCGAAACCATCTGCAGTTACACGACGATGGATATACAGGGCCCGTCTTTGTACGGTGGTCTCACGYGCTGCCCCTAAAGGCAGTGGTTTACCAGCAAGAATGGGCTTGAGAATAGGTATTGGCACACGCRGTTTTACCCTCCTTCCTTGAGCCAAGGGTTCAGCTGCTCCAAGCCCTTCGTCAGCTGCTAATAGCAACTTTTTGAAGGTCGAGTAATTGTGCTGAGCCTTCTGCCATGACTTGGAGCCACAGGGCATCCCTTCGAACCAGTGGGAGCTTTCTGCCGTAGTCTCCACCAATATCCCCTCTATCCCGCGTGGACATGGAGCGAGAGGGGTCGTGTAGGGCGGATGGTCCCCGTGACTGATACACACTCACGTTTTCCTTTGAAACCTCCAGGGCCCCTTCATGTTGTGGGGTTCATCCCCAGATCGCATTTTTCTTTARTAAGTTATAAAGTGGTCGGGCTATTATGCTAAATCCTGGAACACGCGTCCTCCAAAATGCTGAAGTCCCTAGCGCAGCACGTAATTCCTTCTTATTCCCAAGGATGGGTGAAATCTGTTGGATTTCTTGTAGCACTTCGGCAGGGATCGCTTTCCTCCCCCCATCCACCTGTCTCCTCAAAAGGTGCCTTCCTGACCCTGTCCTTGCTCCTTCCCCCGGTGCCTCAACCCCAGGGGGCTGTCGGTGTGTTACAAGCGCCCGTGGCCGTGGCGCAGATGCTGCGTGGCCTCCTAGCAGGACRTCACCAACCTCCCGCCCAGCACTGGCCTCTCCTGGTAATTTCAACGTTTGCAGCTCTTTTGGCAGCCAGTATCACACGGGCCATGGTGGGACTATGCTTAAAGCCTTGTGGGAAGCGAGGAACTGTGTATTCCACCCTGCCAGGTGAAAGCCAATCTCTCCCTCTCTGCCTCGTGTTTTGGGACCATAAAGCACATGTTCTTCACATCTACAGTCGCCATCCAGGGCATGGCATGTTCATAGGAGAACTGACTATATCTGTTACCCCGGGAGCTGTAAGTGGCTTTAGCAGGTCACGGGCACCGTGTAGCATTAACCAGCTGCTGCGTGGTGGGGCAGCGCCATCCATAACGAGCTCCCCGTGACGGGCCCGTTGGTGCGGGGTGGCATCCCCGTTTTCCCCACGCGTCCCCCCACGACTGCCCCTCCAGCACCTCCCTTCCTAAGATATTGCAGGGACCTAAGAACAAGGTTGAGCAAACTGTCCGTTAGACAGAATTAATTTAGCCCTGACCAGAGACGGGGAGTGACTTGTGCATTAACACCTATAATAGAAACCAGTTGTTTGCCGAGCGGAGGCTGCCCTTTGCCAGCGTCCTCATTCACCGTCGAGATTGGGCTCCTGTGTCAATACGGAATGAGGTAAAGCAGCAATCATTAACYGYGACCAGCATCTCGGGACTGRATCCTTAAAGTGGGAGCAGTGCCGYGGACTYGAGCCCCGACCCGAGCTTCCCGCATGCTCATAGTCCGAGTTCAGAGCCGGTAGATCGGGATATCTCCCCGAGCTCGCGTTCCTGGTATCCTCAGGCTCCTTAGACATTACTTTCTTAAATCGTTCGGTGTCTCCCCGCTTCCCTGATGCAGTTCCCAGAGGATAATCATGGGGAGTCAGTGAGGGAAGCCTGGCTGGCTGCCATGAAGCAGGAGCCTGCAGCCCGTTTGGCTGACTTGGAGAGAGCCCTTCATCTAAACACAGTTTCCACAGCCCCTTACGTTGGACAGTGACTGCGGGTGCTTCCCCACTTCCCATTTTGCCTTCCCCTTTTGCACAGGGACAGGCTGGCGCTTTTGCATTACATTTCCTTCAGCCAATGTTCTCCTGTTTTTTATCTTTGGTGATATATAGTGATAAATCTGCTAACATGCATTGGAGGACCTCTTGGAAGGTGTTGCCATTTAAGCCTGCCTTAACAGCTAATGCTAACTATTTCAACGCTCCCTCCGCTGCCTTTACTATGGGATGGAGATGTCCTGGCTCACAAACAACCATCCAGGGATTTGGCTCTGCGGGAGTGGGCTGACCAGCACCTGGGGCAATGGGTGCTGGTGCTCCCAGTTGAGCTAAAATTGCTAATTTTCAGCAGGGCAGTTTGTAAACCGGCTGCCAAGCTCCATGGCCAAGCACTTTCCCCCCACGATCAGCAGGACGTAAAGTGCGTCCCCAGCGCAAAGCGCTAGCTCGTGAGGGACTTGTGACATCGGGCCCTGCAGYGTCTGGCGCTATTCCTGGAGCTAAGGCTAACGATCGAGCTGCTCACGGGGTACGGTGGGGCTGGCTGGCTCCATCTGCCCAGATCCGTGCTAGCCCCCCCCGGTCGAGCTCGGTCTCTCCCCCCCAGGCCTCAGCTCAGGGCAGCGAAACCTCCGGCAGTTATCTGGAGTTTTGACTCGAGCGATTTATTTTGCATTTCGAGTTGTCTACACTTCACCTCCCGAGCATCCTTTCCCGCTTCTGACACCAGTAAATATCACGGTTTGTTGGGATCTCCCAAGTTTACGGGACAAGGCGCTGCGTGAATCACGCTTTATTTCGGGAGCTCGTTAGGTAGCAATCAAGGGCTTAATCCTTGTTCTGCAGACTAGCCGAATGAATGTGCTAATCTGCGCATTTATGAGCAAAACCGTGCCCTGACGGATGGTGGGAGCGCTCGGCCCCCTGCTCTGCCGCGACGCGGCGCCCCCCGAATCGCGCCGGGGAGGGCGAGCGCCGCAGCTGCCCGGCCGCTGCAGGACCCRCGCCAGAGGCGGCGGGGGCGAGCTGAGGGGCTTGTGCCGTCCGGCTCGGCAGCTCGGCCTGCGCTGGCCCCGCTGCTCCTTTCAGCCACAGGGCCGGGACTGATTTCGCCCTCGAGGATTTCGGTCTTATCAGAAACCCCAGAGCAGTTATCTCTTTGCCGAGCTTGCGACCTCGCTACGCCTGGCCTTGAGCGCTGGGTGTACGCTTTGCGCTGGCGCAAGCCCGATGCCGCTGCTCCCCGAAAACCACATCCCACCGACCCCCCCGGGGGCCC
>NW_020451042.1:6409-9159 GCF_003343035.1 Apteryx rowi | reverse complement strand
CCCCCCCGGCCCCGCATCCCCCAGGCCGTGCCGCCCGCTGGCACCGCGTCCCCACACCGGCCCGACGGCATGTGGGTGGCATGGGGACCCCCGCTCGGCCGGTGGCTGAGCCGTGCGGCGCGGGCCGCTCGCCGGCAGGAGGGCGGCGCGGCGGTGCCCCGCGAGCTCCCGCTGGACGCCTCGCGCATCGAGTGGATCCGCATGGGCACCACGGTGGCCACCAACGCCCTCCTGGAGCGCCGGGGCGAGCGCGTGGCCCTGCTGGTCACCCGCGGCTTCCGCGACCTGCTGCACATCGGCAACCAGGCGCGCCCGCGCATCTTCGACCTGGTGAGCCCCGGCGTCCCCGCGCCCGCACCGGGGCGTCCCCGTGCCCGCGCCCCCCGCCTCGGCGCTGCCGCGTCCTCTGCCCCGCGGCAGACGTCCTTGGAGCCGCGCGGGAAGGACCCGGATTGCCCGGCCGAGCTCCCCGCCTGCTTCCCTTGCGCACCGCTGGGCCCCTGCCACGGCACCGTGCCAGCGCCGGCCCCGTGCCAGCGCCCGCCGCGGCTGCGCCCTGCCTCCGCGCGGCTCCCGCCCGCCCCGGGGCTCAATCCCGGGGCTCGATCCGGCAGCGCGGTGCTCCGTGGGGTCCCCGTGCGGCCGGTCCTGTGGGAGACGCTGCCCGGGGTGGGGGTGGGGGGATGCATGGGAGACGCGGCGCCGTGGCGGGGGGGTTTCGGCACGTCCCCGTGCCCTCTGCGCAGGAGGTGGCRGTGCCCGAGGTGCTGTACGAGGAGGTGATCGAGGTGGACGAGCGGCTCATCCCCTGCCAGCCCGGCTGCCGGCTCCCGGGCAAGGAGACCCTCCGGGTGCTCGCAGGTGGGTGGGCGCCGCCGGCCGGGGGGGGGGGGGTGCCACCCGTGCCTCCGCGGGCCCCTCCGACGCCGCTCACCGTCCGCAGGCGCCACGGGGGACTCCCTGCTGGTGCAGCGGCCCCTGGACCTGTCGGCGCTGCGGAGGGACCTGGAGGGCGTGCTGGCCCGCGGCATCCGCAGCCTGGCCGTGCTGCTGCTGCACTCCTACGCGTGAGTCCCCGGGGGACGGACGGGCGGGCGCGCAGTGCCCGCCGGACGGCACGGCACGGGATGCGCCGCCCCGGAGGGCCGCGGAGCCCCGCGGCGCGTGCCCGGCAGCCGCTGCTTCCCCGTCCGACCGCGGCCCTGTCCCCCGGCAGCTGGCCGGGCCACGAGCAGCAGGTCGGGGCGCTGGCGCGGGAGCTGGGCTTCCGGCACGTGTCGCTGTCCTCGTCGGTGATGGCCATGGCGCGGGCCGTGCCGCGGGGCTACACGGCTTGCGCGGACGCCTACCTCACGCCCTGCATCCAGCGCTACCTGGAGAGCTTCCGCGCCGGCTTCGCCCGGCAGCTGCGGGTGAGTGGGGCCGGGCCGCGTTGGGCACGCCTGCACTCCCCCCGCGTCTGCCCGCCCCACGCGCCCGCTCTGCGCCCTAGGACGTGCCGGTGCTCTTCATGCGCTCCGACGGCGGCCTCACGCCCATGCGGCAGTTCAGCGGCGCCCGCGCCATCCTCTCAGGCCCGGCGGGCGGCGTGGTGGGCTACGCCGTCACCACCTACCGCCGCGAGGACGGGCAGCCCGTCATCGGCTTCGACATGGGGGGTGAGTGCGGTGGGGGCCGGAGGGGGGGGGCGGCGGGCGGCGGCGGTGGCAGTGCTGACCGCGCTCCCCAGGCACCTCCACGGACGTCAGCCGCTACGCCGGCGAGTACGAGCACGTCTTCGAGGCCACCACGGCCGGCATCAGCATCCAGGCCCCCCAGCTCGACATCAACACCGTGGCGGCCGGCGGCGGGTCCATGCTCTTCTTCAGGTAGGTAGCCCCATCGTGCCCCCTCCGGACCCCCGCTGGTGCTGGTCCCACGGCTCTGCCGCCACCCTCCTGCCTCCCATCTCCCCCTCCAGGTCCGGGCTTTTCGTGGTCGGCCCCGAGTCCGCGGGGGCCCATCCCGGCCCGGCTTGCTACCGGAAAGGTGAGCGTGCTCCGGGCACCGTGGGGTGTCCCCCCGCCCCGCGCTCACCGTCCCCGTCTGGGTGCAGGGGGGCCGCTGACCGTCACCGATGCCAACCTCTGCCTGGGCCGCCTGCTCCCGGAGTACTTCCCGCGCATCTTCGGGCCGGGTGAGGACCAGCCTCTGTGCCGCGACGCCACGCTGCAGGCCTTCCGGGAGCTGGCCGCCCGCGTCAACGCCTTCCCGGCCGGCCCCGGCCCCGGCCCCGGCGGCAGCCCCCGCTCCCCGCTCTCCGTCGAGGAGGTGGCCATGGGCTTCATCCGGGTGGCCAACGAGGCCATGTGCCGGCCCATCCGCTCCCTGACGCAGGTGAGGACGCGGCGCCGGCCCGGCCGAGGGCTGCCGGGGGGGGGGGGGGGGGTCGGGACAAATCCAGCCTCCACCGTGCACCGCGCTGCCCGGCTGCTCCCTGGGGAGCGGGGACGGCTGCTGGCGCCGGGGGTGAGCGCCGCGGGCGCCGCCGTGCTCGGAAGCGGGCGGATGCCCCATCCCGCCGCTCTCCTCCCCGGCAGGCGCGTGGCCACGACACGTCGCGCCATGTGCTGGCGTGCTTCGGGGGCGCGGGGGGGCAGCACGCCTGCGCCATCGCCCGCGCCCTGGGCATGAAGAAGGTCTTCATCCACAAGTACGTACGTGGGCACAGATGCTTTGGGGTTGGGGTTCCCGTACCCCCCCCCGGGTGG
>NW_020451042.1:0-6179 GCF_003343035.1 Apteryx rowi | reverse complement strand
GATTCCCGGCTCTCCAGGCGGATGCTTTGGTGTTGGGGTTCTCGCCCCCCCCCCAGGCATATGATCTGGGATGGGGGTTCCCATCCCCCCCTGGGTGGATGCTTTGGGGTCAGGGGTTCCCTTCCACCCCCCAGGCAGATGCTTTGGGTTCGGGGTTCCCATCCCCCCAGGCGGATGCTTTGGGGTCGGGGGTTCCCTTCCACCCCCCAGGCAGATGCTTTGGGATGGGGGTTCCCGGCTCTCCAGGCGGAAGCTTTGGGTTCGGGGTTCCTGCCTCCCCCCAGGCAGATGCTCTGGGATGGGGGTTCCTGTCCCCCCAGGCAGATGCTCTGGGATGGGGGTTCCCTTCCCTCCAGGTGGATGCTTTGGGGTCGGGGGTTCCCTTCCACCCCCCAGGCAGATGCTCTGGGATGGGGGTTCCCAGCCCCCAGGCGGATGCTTTGGGGTCGGGGTTCCTGTCCCTCCAGGCAGATGCTCTGGGATGGGGGTTCCTGTCCCCCCAGGCAGATGCTCTGGGATGGGGGTTTCCTTCCCTCCAGGTGGATGCTTTGGGGTTGGGGATTCCCTCCACCCCCCAGGCGGATGCTCTGGGATGGGGGTTCCCGGCCCCCGGGTGGATGCTCTGGGATGGGGGTTCCCATCCCCCCGGGCGGATGCTCTGGGATGGGGGTTCCTGGCTCCCGGGCGGATGCCCTGGGGGTTGCCCGGGGCGCAGGACGCGGTGCCGGGCGTGGGACCCCTCGCGGTGGGTGTCGCGCAGGTACAGCGGGATCCTCTCGGCCTACGGCATGGCCCTGGCGGACGTGGTGCACGAGGCGCAGGCGCCCTGCGCCCTGCGCTACGAGCCCGGCGCCTTCGCCCAGCTGGACCAGCGCATCRCGGCCCTGGAGCGCGAGTGCGTGGAGGCGCTGCAGGCGCAGGGCTTCTCCAGGTACCGCCGCATCCCGGCCCATCCCATCCCGGCCTTGCCCGCCGCGCRGCCCCGCGCTGACGTCCCCTTCCCCGCGCAGGTCCCAGATCCGCACGGAGGCCTTCCTGCACCTGCGCTACGAGCGCACCGACTGCGCCCTCATGTGCTCGGCCAAGGGGCACCCGGCCACGCCGCAGTCCTGCCGCGCCGGGGATTTCCGTGCCGCCTTCACCAGCAGGTCGGTCYCGGATGCTCCCTGCCCCGCGCTGCCGGCGTGCGGGCTCTCCCCCCGCCAGCTGCTGTGTCCTCAGCTCAGCCCCGGTGGCAGAGAGCGCCACGATGCTGCTGGGGCTCTGGGCACGGTCATCCCTGTCCCGAGCCTGCTCCCCGGGGAGCTGCCGAGCGGCACGGAGCACGGTGGGGGCTGGATTTGTCCCTACCCCCAGCACGCGCTGGATCCCTGCAGCTGGGCTGCAGCCGGCGCCCGCTCCTGCCCTGCAGGTACATGACGGAGTTCGGCTTCACCATCCCCGACCGCGCCATGGTGGTGGACGACGTGCGGGTCAGGGGCACGGGCAGCACCGGGATCAGCTGCGAGACGCCCCTGGCCCCCAGCGGGAAGCCGGCCCGCGTGGAGACGGTGAGAGCCGCCCCGGGGCCGGGCTGGCTCCCGCGGGAGCAGCTGCCCTTTGCCGCGCGGGAGGAAGGGGCGACCCCGGACGGGACTCGGGACTCGGCTGTGGCTCCCTCCACCCCAGGTGACGCGGTGCTACTTCGAGGACGGCTACCTGGAGACGCCGGTGTACCTGCTGGAGGAGCTCTCCTGCGACCACTCCATCCCCGGCCCCAGCATCGTCATCGATAAGAACAGGTGGGGAGGGCCGGGGACGCCCGGACGCCTGGGTCCCCTCCCTCGGCGGGGAAGGAGCGCTAAGGACTAGACCGAGGAGCAGGAAGAGTCCGCCCCGTGCCTGGCCTCGGGCGGGGAGAGGTGCCYGGACGCCTGGGCTCTCCGCCTGCCTCGCCGCTCGCCCCGGCCAGCGTAACGCAGCCTCTCCCGCAGCACCATCCTGATCGAGCCGGGCTGCACCGCCAGCCTCACGCGTTTCGGGGACGTCTGCATCGCCGTCGGCTCCGGGAAGCCGTGCGCCATCGGCACCCRGCTCGACGCCATCCAGCTCTCCATCTTCTCCCACCGCTTCATGAGCATCGCAGGTGCGGCGGGGTCCGAGCAGGGGTTGCGGCGGGGACTAAATACGGCTGGTCGGGGGAGGGGGGGAGAGGAGTCCTGGTGTTGCGGGGTGGGGGGGCTGCTGCCCCCACGCCAGCCCCCGGCCCCCTTCTCAGGGTCCGCCGTGGCCCCTCGGTGTCCCCCCGCAGAGCAGATGGGCCGCATCCTGCAGCGGACGGCCATCTCCACCAACATCAAGGAGCGGCTGGACTTCTCCTGCGCGCTCTTCGGCCCGGACGGGGGGCTGGTGTCCAACGCCCCCCACATCCCCGTGCACCTGGGCGCCATGCAGGAGACCGTCCAGTTCCAGGTACGAGGGTCCCCCCACCACCCCCGGCCGCCCCACGGCTCCCCGCCTCCCCACTGAGCCGTTCCCCCCCCTCCTCGGTGCCGTTCCAGATCCGCAACCTCGGCGAGGACCTCCGGGAGGGCGACGTGATCCTCAGCAACCACCCGTGCGCGGGGGGCAGCCACCTGCCCGACCTCACCGTCATCACGCCCGTGAGTGGGGGGGCACCGTGGGCACCCGGGGGGGCCTCCCCCCCCCCCCACGGCGCCGGGCTCAGCGTTGGGCTCTCCGCAGGTCTTCTGGGCCGGCGTCCCCAAGCCGGTGTTCTTCGTGGCCAGCCGCGGGCATCACGCGGACATCGGGGGCATCACCCCCGGCTCCATGCCGCCCCACTCCAAGACGCTGCGGGAGGAGGGAGCCGTCTTCGTCTCCTTCAAGCTGGTGAAGGACGGCGTCTTCCAGGAGGAGGGTAGGTYGGGGCTGGGATGGTGCCCCGACATGGGATGTTGGGGGCCGCACATTCCCCACCTYGCTCTTGCTCACCCCCTTCCCCGGCAGCCGTGACCGAGGCCCTGATGGCGCCCGGCCGCATCCCGGGCAGCAGCGGGACCCGCAACCTCCACGACAACCTGTCGGACCTGCGGGCTCAGGTGGCCGCCAACCAGAAGGGCATCCAGCTGGTCAACGAGCTCATCGGGCTCTACGGCCTCCAGGTGGTCCAAGCCTACATGGCCCACATCCAGGTAAGGGCCGCGTGCCGGATGCCTGCCTTGCCTGCCCGCCCCCGGCCCACCGCCCCCGTGACGCCCCGCTGTCCCCAGGCCAACGCCGAGGTGGCCGTGCGCGAGATGCTCAAGGATTTCGCCGCCCGCTGGGGCACGTCGGTGGAGGCTGAGGACCGCATGGACGACGGCTCGCCCATCCGGCTGCGGGTGCAGGTGGATCCGCAGGAGGTGAGCCGGGTCCCGGCYGGCCCATCCTGCTCTGGGATGCTGGAGACCCCCTGGGATGGGCAACGTCCGGGAGGAAGAGGAACCCACGGAGGGGGGGGGGGCTGGGCGAGCCGAGGTCTGGGGGCCGCGTCCCAGCCCCGCTTTCTCCGCAGGGCAGCGCCGTGTTCGACTTCTCCGGCTCCGGGCACGAGGTGTACGGGAACTGCAACGCCCCGCGCGCCATCACCCTCTCTGCCCTCATCTACTGCCTGCGCTGCATGGTGGGCCAGGACATCCCGCTCAACCAGGTGGGCGCCGGGACCCCCGGGCAGGGCGACRCGCCGGGCCGCCCCACGGCCATGGGGTGGGCGACACAAGGCTTTGGGGGCAAGGGGGTGTCCGCCGGGGCAGGGTCCGGGCGTTTGCCCCTGTGCGGAGCCGGGGCTGATGGGCTCTTGCCCCCCCAGGGCTGCCTGGCCCCGGTGCGGGTGGTCATCCCCAAGGGCTCCATCCTGGACCCCTCGCCCGAGGCCGCCGTGGTGGGCGGCAACGTGCTCACCTCCCAGCGGGTGGTGGACGTCATCCTCAAGGCTTTCGGGGTCTGCGCCGCCTCCCAGGTAGGGCGGGGGGGCCCCTGGGGGTGCGCGTGGGGCCGGCTCCCTCGGGAGGAGGGTCCTGGGGCCCCGTGGGGCTGGGGGGGGGAGGCCCCCCTTCTTCTGCCGTCTCTCCCCGTGCAGGGCTGCATGAACAACGTCACCTTCGGGAACGAGTGCGTGGGCTACTACGAGACGGTGGCGGGGGGCGCGGGGGCCGGTCCCCGCTGGCACGGCCGCAGCGGGGTGCACACCCACATGACCAACACCCGCATCACCGACCCCGAGATCCTGGAGCAGCGGTGGGTGCGGGGGGCCCGGGGGCGCCCGCTCGCCCCGGCGCCCGCGGCCGGCTCTGACGCYGCCGTTTTGGGTGTCCCCACCAGGTACCCGGTGGTGCTGCGGCGCTTTGAGCTGAGCCGGGGCTCGGGGGGCGCGGGGCGCTTCCGGGGCGGCGACGGGGTGCTGCGGGAGCTGCTCTTCCGCGAGGACGCGGTGCTGTCGGTGCTGAGCGAGCGCCGCGCCGTCCGGCCCTACGGCCTGCAAGGTGAGCGCGCCCGCCCCACGCCGCCCCCCGTGCCGGCCCCGCGCCGGCCCCGCTCTCACCCCCTTCCTCTCCCGGCAGGGGGGAGCCCCGGCTCCCCGGGACTCAACCTGCTGCTGCGCCACGATGGCCGGACCATCAACCTGGGCGGCAAGACGTCGGTGCCGGTGCACCCGGGGGTAGGAGCCCAGTGTGCCCCCTCCCTTTGCCGTGGGGCTGGCCCCGTGCCGGGAATTGGCACCGCGGCCACCCCTCCGCCACCACCGCCCTCCTTCTCGCCCTGCTGCAGGATGTGTTTCACCTGCAGACGCCCGGCGGGGGCGGCTTTGGGGTGCCCGGCACCACGGAGGACCCCAAGGACGATGCGGAGCTGCCGGTGCCCCGGAGCTTCATGGAGCGTGGGAGCCTCTTCGACTACCGGCGGGCACAGGAGGCTGTGTGAGGGGGCTGTGCACCCTCCCGGGCCCCTGGCTGCCTGCTGTGGGGCAGCCCTAGCCCTGGGTACATGCACCCCGTGGGGTGACCTGGCCTCCAGGATGCACATTCCCGTGGGGTGACCTGGTCTCCAGTGAGTGCCCCATGGGGTGACCTGGTCTCCAGTGAGTGTCCCATGGGGTGACCTGGCCTCCAGTGAGTGTCCCATGGGGTGACCTGGCCTCCAGGATGCACACCCCATGGGGTGACCTGGCTTCCAGTGAGTGCCCCGTGGGGTGACCTGGCCTCCAGGATGCACACCCCATGGGGTGACCTGGTCTCCAGTGAGTGTCCCATGGGGTGACCTGGCCTTCAGGATGCACACCCCGTGGGGTGACCTGGCCCCAGGTATGCACACTCTATGGGGTGGCCCCAGCCCCGGGTCTGTGTGCCCCATGGGGCGTCCTGGCCCCTAGTATACACATCCCATGGGGCGGCCCCGGCCCCAGGTATGCACACTCCATGGGGTGGCCCTGGCCCTGGGTACGCCTGCCCCATGGGGTGACCTGGCCCCAGGTGTGCACACCCCATGGGGCAGCCCTAACTCCAGGTACATGCACCCCAAAGGGCAGCCCCAACCCCGGGTGCACGCACCCTGTGGGGCAGCCCCATGGTATGAGCATGCCACGGGGCAGCCCTAATCCAGCGGGTAGCCCTAACCACAGGTACGCACACCCCGTGGGGCAGACCTAACCCCAGGTCCATGCACCCCATGGGGTGACCTGGCTCTAGGTGCACACACGCCGTGGGGCAGCCCCCCAGCTCCAGGTAGGTGCACCCTGGGGGCAAGTCCTGACCCTAGATACGCACATCCCAAGGGGTGGCCACCACCCCGGTACGCACACTCCCCGGGGCAGCCCCCAGCCCCAGGTATGCACATCCCGTGGGGCAGCCCCCCAGCCCCACATATGCACATTCCGAGGGGCGGCCCCCCAGCCCCAGCTACATGCACCCCATGGGGTGGCTGCAGCCCCAGGTCCGTGCACCCCGTGGGGCAGCCCCTGCTCTAGGTACACACACCCCGCTGGGTGGCTGCGGCCCCAGCATGCACGCTCCAACGGGCTGCCCAGCCCCACACGTGCACATCCTGTGGGGCAGCCCCGCACATGCACATCCTGTGGGACAGCCCCCCAGCCCTGCATGTGCACATCCCATGGGGCAGCCCCACACATGCACATTCCATGGGGCAGCCCCCCCAGCCCCACA
>NW_020451041.1:226064-388265 GCF_003343035.1 Apteryx rowi | reverse complement strand
AACGGGCACAAACTGAAACACAGACACTTCCATCTGAACATGAGGAAAAACTTTTTCACTGTGAGGGTGACAGAGCACTGGAACCGGTTGCCCAGAGAGGTGGTGGAGTCTCCTTCTCTGGAGATATTCAAAAGCTGCCTGGATGCAATCCTGTGCAATGTGCTCTAGGTGACCCTGCTTGAGCAGGGGGGTTGGACTAGATGATCTCCAGAGGTCCCTTCCAACCTCAGCGATTCTGTGATTCTGTGAAAACAGGTAACATGATGCCAGCATCTGAATGTTCAGATTAGATTTAAGTACTGGGTAGAGAGAGACTGTATTTGCCTCTTCCTCTGAAAAATCAATATCAATGCTTTGTCATTATTGGAACCTTTAAATGGTAATAGAACATAACCATTTTCTCTAATTATTTTATTGTGCAATACTAAATATATTCTTGTTTCCTTTGTTAATTTTGGCAGGTTTACAAGGCCCACCAGGCCCACCAGGTGCTTTTCAGCTTGTTAAAGGGGATCCTGGCTTACCTGGCCCTGTAGGACCAGTTGGTCTCAAAGGATTCCCGGGACTTCCAGGTCCCAAAGGACAGCAAGGTGAGAGAGTTTGTAAGCTGCCAGTAGATACACATTTTACATAATGTAAAAATAGACCAATGGTAGACTAGACCCTGGAAGATTTTTCATATAACGATATCCACCTTTTTACAAGTCACTCTGTGTCTGCCAATGAAGAAAAGAGTGCTTCTTTTTCAAGCTCCTCTACAGGAGTGCCACAACCAGGTGCTTTTCATACTGATTTCATACAGGATGACCTGCAGCACACAGCATCCTTTCCCCAGAAATGTGTTTGATAGGGTGTTTTCTTGCTTTAGGGTGGAGTGTTGAATCCAACCTTCATTACTGTGTGTCCTTTGAGAGAAGGCTCGCATAAGGAAAAACGCCTTGGTCTAGGAGTAGAAAGTATTCCCTGAGGGATCTTGTTCCCTAGTCCTAGAATTCCTCTCTTTGCCCAACCATTGCATTTTTTATAAATAAAAGGTGAACTGCAAAAATTAAACACAATAGAGAATAAAGGAATGGAGCAAAGGGTTAAAGAAATGATGACAGAAGGACACATGTCCTTCAGAATGACAGGGCATGGAGAATGGAACCTCAGAGGCATTCTTAAGTTACTAACGTTTTAAGGGACAACTTTGTTCCCTGATCATTTTACGGCAAGATGATGGGCAAGCATGGTGAAATATAATGAACATTTTCTTTCTATTTAACATAATGGATATGGAAGTTTGTTCTTGAAGGTGGAGTTCCTACTCTGCAACCGTAGTACATTAGTAAATGGCTGTGAAATAATCCCAGCGTCAGGGCAGAGCATGGGTTTGCTCATACAGGATCCATCTGTGTTCTAGTAGTCAGTTCAATACATGAATGCAGTATTGCTTTTTGAGTGATCAGGAAAAGGACAGCTATGATTGTCTAAAGCTACTTATGTGCTACAGAAATGTTGGTATGACACTGATGGTGTTAACTTCTTTTTCCCAAACTCAGAATTACTGAGTTTATGCGTAAGAGTCAAAGCATCCACAGAAATCCATAAAAGAGAGACACAACGTATGTCAAAAGCCTGTTTGGGAAGAAGCTAAGAGAATACTGATTTTCCCATTGTTCACCACCTTGTTTTTTATGGTCTATTATCTGTAGTTCCTGCAGTTTTGAATGAATCATATGATAAGCAGAGGGAAAAGATTGCCGCCCTTCACTCTCGTATTCCAGGCAAATACTAACTGTTTTAGAAGCACACCTTCTGCTTATTTCTCTGTTCTTCTCTACCATAACCATTTTGTCTGCAGTAGCCCACATATTTGTTCTAGCTACTGCAATATGCTCACTGAGTCTGAATGATGTCAGTGAATCTGAGTGTACTGAGTTGTGCCAGTGCTATCATAAGTCAAAAAGTCATAACTAACATGAAGTAGCATCGAGTGATCCAGTAATAGCTATTCCTTGTTTATCAACAGGGGTTACAGGACCTTCAGGTATACCTGGGCCACCTGGTAGCCCAGGGTTTGATGGTAAACCTGGGCAAAAAGGAGAAGTTGGTCCTTATGGTCCCCCAGGTAAGCCCATGAGTTCTTCAAAGACTTGATTCCTCCATAGAAAAATGACATAGGACGTTAGGTATGATTGTACCTAATCTCACTTTTGTAATACTTGCTTTGAATACAAGAAATGAGCAATTCTCTCGATTATTTTCCCTCAGCAATACAAGCTGTAACTTGTAAAATAAGGGAAAAAAAATTCATTAGCTCTATAAGACATGTATCTTTTACAATGTAAAGGTTATATGTGACAGCTCTGGAAATACACCAAAGGACATTTGAGACTTCAGTAAAACTACAAATCAAAGTACCTGTGGGTACTACTAGGAAAGCCTGAAGATCTTGTGATGCTAGTAGGAGCCCTACTCTCTGCATCTACAGTTACATTCCTCTCCTGCAACTGAAAAGGAAGGAAAATCTTGGTTTCTTCCAATATAAAGGCCACAAGTTCCCCATAGCATTCATTGCAAAGGAGAGAAGACCGCTACCTTGCACACAGGATCTTCTATCTATAATACCACTCTTTGTAAAAAGTTTACACTGCCATATATCATTTAAACACACACACATATATATATATACTGGTGTAGGGTATATTTATGTATATAGTCTGGTACAGCATATATTTATATATAGTCATATACAAAGGATAAGTAATATCATCACTATACCACTGCAGATATCATACTCCTAAGAGTTTCCTGACATTTGAGCATTTAAATTTCACAACGACACACAAAATTTAAAAAATTTTGATCTTTATTTTAATTTTTTCTGAATAATTCAATTTCTTTCTAACGACTAACTGGGAAGCACTAATTCTTTAGTTTCCATTACTTGCTATAATTTCAGCCCCATTAGAAACTGATGAATTTTTTCTGTAGACGCTCTCAAAGGCATTTTAGTAACTACACAAATGGCAAATGAATACTCAGTGCTATCTGAGTGCCAGCAAGGTGACTTTCTCTGTGACACCAATGTCTGTAGAGATAAAATGAGACTTTCTTTATTTTAGGGCCCAGAGGATTCCCTGGTCCACCTGGTCCTGAAGGTTTGCCTGGGGTTATGGGCCCACCAGGTGCAGCATCTGTTGCTCATGGCTTCCTTGTTACCAGACACAGTCAGACCACTGAAGAACCACAGTGTCCATTTGGAACTAGGCTGATTTACCATGGTTACTCCTTGCTCTATGTACAAGGCAATGAAAGAGCACATGGCCAGGATTTGGGTAAGAATTGACAGTAGAGACCAAATCAGAATTCCATTAGAAATCAAAGGTTTCTTTCATTTGTAGATTTGTATTGAACAAAACTGTGTAATCATTCTTGGCTAGCTGGTGCTTTATGCCTTCTAGGCTGGTACAAATAATGGATTAATGCATAGAGGAAGCACTACCAGTTTATTTAAGGAAGCCTTTATCAAAGGTCTTCCATCATACCCTTATAGCCAAATTGATGAGCTATGGGCTAGCTAAGTGGATGAAAAGGTGGGTGGAAAATTGGTGGGACTATCAGACTCAGAGGGTATCGTCAGCTGTACAAAGTCTGATGGTGGCTGGTGAATAGTGATGTCTCTCAGAAATTGATACTGGGCCAATACTATTTAATGAACTTATTAACAACCTGGGTGATGGGATAGAGTGCACTCTCAGCAAGTTTGTGGACGACACCAGAATGGGAGGAGTATTTGACATCCCAGAGGGCACAGCTGCTATTCAGAGGGACCTGGCCAGGTTGGAGAGAAGGACTGAGAAGAACCTCAAGAAGTTCTGTGACAGCAAATGCAAAGTGCCATACACCTGGAATGAAATAACCCCATGCAGCAGTACAAATTGGGGATTAACAGTCTAGAAAGCAGGAAAGGACCTGGGAGTCCTGCTGGGCAACAGGTTGAGCATCAGTTAGCAGTGTGCCCTTGCAACAACAAAAAAAAAACCCAACAGCATACTAGGCTCCATTGGCAAAAGTGCAGCCAGTAGATTGGGAGAAGTGGTTCTTCTTTGCCTCTATCTGTCAGTTGTGAGACCACAACTGGTATATTGTGCCCAGACTTGGATCCCCCAGTGTAAGGAAGACATTAATATACTGGAGTGAATACAGCAGCTGGCCACTAAGATTTTTAGTAGAGACTGAAGCACGTGACATACATGAAGAGTCTCAGGGAACTGGGTTTGCTCAGCCTTAAAATTAAAGAGAGACCTTTATTGCTGTCTACAGCTAATGGGAGGGTGTAGTGAAGATGGAGCCAGACTCTTCTCAGAGGAGCACAGTGATAGAAGAAGAAGCAATGGACACAAGTTAGACTATGAGATATTCCAGTTAGATATAAAGAAAAGCTTTTTTGCCATGGAGGTGGTTGAACACTGAAATAGGAGCCCAGAAAGGTTGTTGAATCTCAGTCTTTGCAGATATTCTAGACTGGGCATGGACCCAAGCAACCTGGTCTAACTGACAGGTGGGATAGATGGCCTCTGGAGGTATCCAACCTAAATTATTCTATAATTCTGCAGGCAGGACTGGGTTACTCCTTGCCTTGCCCTATCACTTCCTGGTGGAGCTGAGAGAAGCCACTTCCTCCAAGAGAACTCAGCCCTCCAGGACAAGCGTCTTCTGCTTTTAGGCTGCTACTGAAAATTTTTGCATGGCTTAACAAAGATGGGTTAACAACCTTTCACTTAACTTTTCAGGCACAGCAGGGAGCTGTCTTCGTAAATTTAGTACTATGCCATTCTTATTCTGCAATATCAACAACGTATGTAACTTTGCATCGAGAAATGACTATTCCTACTGGCTCTCCACTCCTGAACCCATGCCAATGAGTATGGCTCCTATCACTGGTGATAATATCAGACCATTCATCAGCAGGTATGGTCTCAGTTCTGTTGTGTTTGTAAAATGACAAAGACTATTAAAAATGTATATGGCACTTCTTTTTGTGAAAAAGGCTTTTAATCTATATAGATATTTTTTTCCTTCCTTTAAATTGAAATTTTGAGTTCCTTTGGTGAAATGGTTCAAAGTGTACATGTTTTCAGTTTAAACTTAGATCAAAAATGAATCCATCTGGGGGGGAAACCCAAACAAAAAGAACAGTCTATTTTGAGTCTAATTGAAATGAAAAGATTTATTTTGAAATGATACTTTGCAAAAGCTGTGATGTACTTTGAAGGAGAAAAGTTTTGAATTTATTCACAATTCCTGTGCAAAACAACTCTTCCCCCTTTTTTTTTTTTTTTAACTAGCCATAGCTAGAAGCTTTTTAAGGCTCAGCTTCCTTTTGTTTGAAATTGGTAGCATCATTTATTATGCAGTACACTGCCAGGCTTCTTGCATTGTTTTGGACATGGTGCTGTAATACAACCATTATTGTCTGACTTAAAGGAAGTAGTTGCAAAATCAATGATCTGTTTTTTAATAAATCTTCATCTAGCACAAGTTGTGACACTTACATAGAACATGACGGTTCTGCATCAATCCACAGTACTGAAAATTTGGTCCATTTTAAATATTAAGGTCACCAGCAAAGACCTGTCCTGGCATAATATGCCCAGTGCCAAAGGCAGAGGTGTGAGCAAGAGCGTGGTAAACTATACCACTGTCATTAGCTAAGAATCTGACAAAGGAGCTCCAGCCTCTAAATGAGAAGATAATCATTAGATCTAGGTACTACTAAGATTTCTATCGTTGCTCCTAATCTGTATCAGCTCTTTGCTGATCCCTCTTCCTGCCATGTAAAGTGGATGGGAGTGGAGACTGCTGTCATTGCTTTCTGGGGCCTGTATATACCATCCAAGAAAACGGGCAGTTCAAATCATCCATGCGTTGTTGTCTTTCAGCACCTTGGCATACTCACAAAGCCATTTGACCCTACAGCAAAACATTTTGTATCTAACTTGCATAGTGGAATCCATCTTGTTCCTACAGTTGTTACTTCTGTACTGTATTTTTGGTTTTGAGGCACAGAAATTGATGTGCCCTGAAAATTTGGTGAGCAGACTGAGACCAAGCTTCTCAAGAGTGACTATGGATTTTGTTGGTCTTACTTTTTGGTTGTTTTTGGATATGGTTGGAAGGTGCTTGACTTTCAGAACTATTAAAATGACCAACATCTGAAATTCATGTTCCTTTTATGCTATCCCTGATCAGGCACCAAAAATAACCTTTGACAATCATTTCTGAAAATCTTGCTCAATGAGGTGCCCACCAATGTTTTGCCTTAAGCTACACAGAGTCTTATGCATACAGAGTAGCTTTTGTACCATATAAATATGTGTGTCTATACATATATATGTGTGTGTGTATGTCTATTCATGTAAACACACATATTTATGTGTGTGTGTATATATATATATATATATATTCCCCCCCCCCCCCCGTTTAGCCAAGGCAGAGAGTGAGATAATTGTAACATACATTTTTAACATCAGCACGTTCAGCAAGGAATCTGAGAAGACTATTCTTTCAATTTATTTTACTAGCCGAGGCCTTTAAATCAACAGTTTTCTCTGTCCAAAAGTTGAAAAGATGTAGAAGTGTCACTTGCTGCCTTAGGTCATGAGACTTCTTTTCATCTAAGGTCTTCCACTGAAATACCAGAAATCTCTTGAAGCAAAGCAGAGATCCAAGAATAGAGGCAGCTTTAACATTCCTCTTTTAACTTACTCTTTCATTGATGTGTTTCTTAAAATAATTGTCTTGCTTCTGCACTAAAGTTGAAGGCGGTAGGTATGAAAGCAGTCTTCACAAGTCAGAAATAGAAGGCTTTCATTCTGAATTCCTTTGCTCTTGTGGGTTTACCAGAATTCAACTTAATCCATTTTGCTTTTTTTTTTTTCACGTCTCTGATCATAGGATTCAGACTGTTTACTTCTAAGTATCTGTTTTGAATTGTTTTTATCATTGCTAACTACAGTAGCCAATTTAGGAATTATATGAGAAAGAAATGGATTGCATCTATCAAATTCCTTATTAACCAGCTCCCATATTATAATTGCCAGCCCAACTGACATTTTTTATGATTCTTTTATGAAGGCATGATTGGTCTTTTGCTAATTTAGTGGCCCAGCAGTTCTGAAACACAGTGTATTGATTTAAAGTAAAAGGACGGGTGTTGCCTAGCTTTTCAAGTTCATTGGTCCAGTTACTTTCCTAGAAATCTCTTACTGGAGATAAAGACCACAAATGTAAACAAAGCCACTGTCAAGAAAAATGCAAAGGGAAGAGCCTGCATTAGATTATATTAGCAGTGATTGCCATTGTAAGACATTTTCCAGAGAGATGGCTTTCTCTCTGGAAGTCACTCTGGGTTCTGTTTAGGATGATGAATTGCTGCTATTCGTCTCTGATCAAAGTAGACCACTTTCTAAGTGATACCTGCTGGGCTAAATAGCTTGGCTATTTGCCATTCATGTTCATGACACTTGCCACTTTTAGAAACTACAGTACAAATGGGACTAGAAAAAGAGAAAGATATATATGTGTTTAAATATTCAGATAACACATCTCTTGCTTCTTTGGTCTAGGAAGGCTAATAGGAATGATGAATTAAGAGTTAAGCTGTCCTTAACTAAATGAGAAAAGAAAAAGAATCAGATGGTTGTTTTTCTAAATGAAATATTCTGATTTTGCTTTGTTTTTGAAGGTGACAGCATTTTTGAATTCAAATTCCTTAATGAAAGAAACTTCTGAAAAGAAAAAAAGTATTATCCCTCAAATGCATGTAGCTCATTCATGTCTTGGTCTTTCTAGATGCTCTGTGTGTGAGGCTCCTGCTATGATAATAGCCGTTCACAGTCAAACAATTCAAATACCGCAATGTCCTGAAGGCTGGAGTTCACTTTGGATTGGTTACTCCTTTGTCATGGTAAGTGCACTAGGATATACTCTGAGCTGAGAAAAGCATTTGTTTCTGGTGTTTGATCTACGCTTCTACTCTGGGAAAGATGATATCTGACAATACTATTTCAGGTCTCAGGAGGGTTTTAGGCTTCTACCCTGTCTGGTGACTTTATAAAGATTCTGGCTAATTATTAAATGGGGATAATATAATAGCAATTCACTGTCCACTTTTGGGGAAATTCACAGAGCCTGTTCTCTTGTTTGCAGCTCCAACACAGGTTCCAAGTGCAGAATAAATGAGGAAATAAGCATAATTTTCCATCGTCCCTTAACATCTTCATTGCAGAAGCTTCCTAGAGCAGTAGAGAATCAGTGGCTGTCCTCTTCTCATTTTTGATGAATAAGCCTTCAGTTTTCAAATGACTTTTTTTTGATCTTTTGTCTATTTTTTCTTTTGGCTATATTGGTACTAGTAAAATAAAAAGGACCAGGGAGCAGTCTGAAGAGCCGCTCTGCAGTCATCCATACTGTTTAGTTGTTATCTTGCTTGCTGTCATGCTCACAGTCTTTGTTCACAGTCACTCTCCCAGGCCATGTGTTGGCATGATCTGGGGAACAGCATGGATCCAGAGCTGTTAGCGCTAGGCAGTATGAGAGAGGCCACATTCTTCTGGGTCAGAAAGAGGGTTTCACTATTGGGATATAAACTACTGCCCCCACTGCCAGCATAGTCATAGCCTGAGTGTCAGTCCTGGAGTATTTCCATGCAGGCAGCTGTCCTCAAGGAGGTGTTGCTGATGTGTTGTGCTAACATTAAGCAGGTCAGCCCAGTGCCACCCTTCAGCTCTGGCCCCTTGCTCCTCTCTGAGCAGAGGGACCAAACAGCATTCAGACACGAGAAAGGGCGAGGAGAGGCATGTGAAGAAGTACTTGTGCAAGAGAGGTACTAGGTGCTGTAATGAAAGAGGTTGTGTCCTCCTCTGACTGATGCTTTTGCATTTTTCTAGCACACCAGTGCTGGTGCCGAGGGCTCTGGCCAGGCCCTGGCCTCTCCAGGTTCCTGCCTAGAGGAGTTTCGCAGCGCTCCCTTCATTGAATGCCATGGCCGGGGCACCTGCAATTATTATGCAAATGCTTACAGCTTCTGGCTTGCCACTATAGAGAGGAATGAGATGTTCAAGTAAGTTCATGATTTATTTATCGGTATTTGAAACTCAGTCACGCCTTGTCACTGAATAACATAAGTATTGTTTGGGTGTAAAACACGACTGAAGTACTGGCTGTGCCCCAGATTGGTTAATATATACAGTTAATGACTTTTGTTAAAAAAAAAAAAGATAATAGCTTTTGGGGGAATTAATGAGTCTATCTTCCATTAGTGTCTACAATGTGTCATTTGCACTTAGGATTTTGCTTTTTAGACTGCTCTAACAATGTTTGCATTTCCAATATGTTTGATTGTAGTCATTGAGTCATAGCTGGGATAGGCTGATATCCTGACTGAAACTAAGTTAGAATATAACATTCCATTCCCCCAGTGGATGTTAGTGCATAAAAGAAACCCTTGAAATTAGTGCAGGTATTGAACATGGAGAGGAAGGAAACTGAGTGAGCTGAACAATTATTTACTGCTTTCCAGTCTGGCAGAAATCTCTCTAAATGAACTTCAGCCCAAGACACAGGCATTAGGCATTTCTTCAGTTTGGGCTCTGATTTCAGGAATTAAGTGGTAGTAGGCTCTGTTCTGGTCCCCTGCATATAACTGTATTTCTCAACACAGTACTGTTCAATCCATCTGAATTTTATTAAAGTTAATATGTTAGCATACAGACCAGTTCTCAGGTCTGCATCGCTTGCCTGGTTCACAGGCGTTTCTCTTGAGTGCAGACGGGCCTCCTCTTCTGCTGCTTCATCTGCTCCTGCCTTCCAGATCTCTGAACGCTCCTTAGCCTGTCTCAGTCAAAATGAGGCAGCTTGTGTGGCCAGGTTTGAATTCTTGTCTATGAGACAGCTGTAAACTGAGTAGGTGCCAAAGTTGAGTGCTGGGACTGATTATCCCTGAGGCTGTGATAATCACTTTAACCAGAGAAGCTACTGCTAAAAGAACTCACGTGCCAAACTTGGGGTAAGCACTGGCTCCCTAGGAAGGAGCGGGGCTGTTCAGATGAAAATACGTAAGAGTCAGCACTACAATTGTTTGCATTGGAAGAGTCCTGCACAGAGAGAACTGTCAACTTTATATCCTTTTCTGGCTACAAACTGTGTCTCAAGCCACTAAAATAATCGCGGTTTACACTTGGATCAGGGGACCTGTCTTGCTATCATAATTCACAAGTGTGCTCCAGTTTCCTGTAAACTCATAATGCTAGTAAATGAAAAAAAGTTAAATGTAATCACACTTTTGTCTGAAAATGCTTTATTTCCAGTTGTTAGGAGTAACACCTTATGACAGATTAGAGACATGAAAGATTTTGGGTTGTCTATTTGACACCACTTTGCATACATCTTTTGCTGGCTATTTATTATTCTGTAAAATCTCAAGAGTTAGAAGAAACTCATGAGTAGTCACAGAATCAGATAATGGTTGAGGTTGGAAGGGACCGCTGGAGATCATCTAGTTCAACACCCCTGCTCAAGCAGGGTCACCTAGAGCACGTTGCACAGGATCACGTCCAGGCGGGTTTTGAATATCTCCAGAGAAGGAGACTCCACCACCTCTCTGGGCAACCTGTTCCAGTGCTCTGTCAAATGCCTCAGTTTCCTTGCCTATTTTTTTATTACTACCTAAATTTCAGCATTTTTTCAACTGCTGATTATTAAACAGGTAGTATCTTCTGCTTAAGGAAACCCTCAGCCTAGTAACAGAACTAAATTCTGAAGTAACTGGAAATCACTGATGTTTATAACTGATCTTGTGACAGTCTGTAACCTACACTTAAAAGTGTACTTAAATTGGAGAACTTAGGGACACCTTGATTCAGCTCAGAGAGGCACTTGGCTGCATGCAAAGTTTGCCTTGTCAGTAATAATCCTGAAAACTGACCATTTTGTATTAACAACTGTTAATGGTTCTTTTCATGTATCTATTTTCAATAGGAAACCAACGCCCTCAACGTTGAAAGCAGGGGATCTGCGCTCAAACGTTAGCCGTTGTCAAGTCTGTATGAGAAAAACATAATGACTTTTGAATTTCAACTAATTTCACACAATATGGTGCTATTCGTTTAACAGCAATGAAGCCTAGACATATATCATATGTACCTCATTGTTGTTGAATATGAAAACAGTAAAGTGCCTTTTAGGAACTTGCATAACTAACACACACTGCTTTACTGGCCCTGTCCTTGCTGAAGAAGAAAAGAGACAACAAAGATAAGCTTCAAATGTTGACATGCCAAATGGCACTTTTGATCAAAGTATATATATTTTTTATATAAATGCAATGCACTGATAGAATAAAAAGTCAGAGTTCATCCAGAAAAAAATGCAAAGGTGCTAGGAGATATGCAGTTCTGCCTTATACTGTTTGACTCCCCTTTCTCATTCTTGTATTATATATTTAGATTCATTCTTCTTCCCCAGATAAGCTTGTTGTTACCATTATCTAGCTGTCTCAAAATCCAAAACTCTTGGGTATGTACTTATTGTTCCTGTACAAAGCAATACTAATGTAAAAAAAGAGTTTTGGGATTATGGATTGTGGTTAAGCAACAAGTAACCATCTTTCCAAAACACAGGGTGCCATCCTGCAAACCTTTCCTTCTGTTTGTAGTCCTTAGTGCTATTGGTTTTAATGGGACTGCATTTGGAAGAGATTGCCTAATTGATTTCCCGAATAGGCAAGTAAGTGTTTCTGCTATGTTGGTACTATGCAGCTTCTTTATGCAGTAGAACAAACTTTCCTGTGGAATAAGGAATGATCCAGCAATGGTCAAGAGAAAAAAATATATAAATATTTTAGTAATTTATATAGATATCAACCGTTAGGCAAATCAAGCTTTGAGTTTATCATTTCAAAAAAAAGCTTACAAAAGTTTTCTTTTTTTCAGTGTCATAAATTAGATGTTAAATGCCAAAATATGATGTGAAACGTTCATTTTGCATAGCTCATTTCAATACCGAAGTCTGTAAATTGCAGATACTGAACCCAGGTTAATAGCTATTTGTCTTTATTATAGTAAATCCTGCTTTGAGCTTATAGTGTTTATTCTGTATTTAATATTTTTCAGGGTTTTAAACACTACTCACACACTGAATGACTTGATTTTGAAAAATTATAAGGCCTTAATTTTGTTAATACTGTGCCAAAAAAGTCTTCAAAGTGGCCTAAGAAATATTTCTTAGGCCTTTCTATGCAATTGTACCAATGTTTGAGCACATCTGTGTCTAAAAGTGTTTTATAGACTATAACCATGCAAATACCAAAAGATTCTTACAAATGCCAAGGCCTTTATGTAATTTCTTAAATGTGTATTTCTCAAGAATTCAAGTTTGTAATAAAACTATTTGTGTAAAAAAAAACAGAAAAAAAGAAAAAGTTTTTACTAATTTGTTATTAGCATTCATTTACAGCAATGAATTAATTTTTAATAAGCCACCAATAAATGCACAAGCTTGATGCAATCCTAGATTATTTTTGTTTTGCACATCTTGCAGATGTACAAAGCATCTTTAGAAGGGGAAAACAGGATGCTGTACTGACACCTTAGTTGTTACCTTAATAGAACTAGTACTGGTAGAAAAAACATGGGTTATGCATCTGTTATTGACATATGTTTGATAGTTAACATGTTATAAAAATTATATAACTTAGCTCATGGGAAGCAATCAAGTTACACATATTTTTCACTCTTTCCTTCAATTTTTCATGCACAAATCAGGACTGAATTATGTAGGATAAAAACCAAAGGCATCTGATATAATTTTGCTTGTGAGCAGGCCAGTTGAATCTTGGCTCTGGTTGCCTGAGGAAGAAATGGGCCATGATGTCTTTTTCCGTGGCAAAAGCACATAGTTTGTTCATGTTTCATATTGTTTTCCCAAATTTTTGGAGAGGTTGCTGATGCTGTGAACTCACTTTCACTTAAAATCGTTGAGGACATTGTCTGGCTGACCCTGAATAGAAGTTGGCCATTTCCTTTAGTGCTGATCCTTCCTCTCATGGAAGTTTGGACAGATCATCATTTCACTGATAAATGACCAGTCCTCAAAAAAGTTCCTTACTAACCTATAGCGTACAGGAGTGTGTTTATAGCTGATCAGCCTGCTGTGTGCTTTTCCAAAGTGTCGTGTGGTGTTCAAAGGAAGAAGAGAAGAACATGGGGTGATTCCTCCCGGCAGCTAGGAAGAATTAAGCAGACGTTCAGCCTTCTCTATCTCAGATCATCCAAGCTGTTGGTCAGTCTTTCTAATTACACTCTACAGCTTTTATCATGGTCATCTAGGGTTTTAATTTGCTTGGTCTGAGTTCTCCCCAGACTGCCATTATGCCATTATGAAGTCCTGCAAGTATGTTTGAATCAAATCTGGGCATAAGAAAACAATCCCATTTGCCAGTGAAGGGACTGCTCACTGCAGCTAGGTGTGTACTGATCTGTCTTGGCAGGGAGCATTTTGAAAACAAGATCCTTTGAAAGTTTTCAAAAACTGTTTAAATTATAGTTTGATGTCTTACTTATCTAGTGGTAATTATTTATTCCGTAATGTTCAGCTCATAATGACCTAAACCTTTGCCATGCTGTTTGTACTAAAGTCAGTAAGTAAATCTGTTCGGTGGTTATTGATGCAAATCAGATCTGCAAACGTTCTGGACTCTAGATTTTGATGCCCTGAGTGAGGAAGAGCAACTTCCCATGCACTAAAGCAGAAATGTGAAACCTTCTCTTTCTTTAAAAAAATCTGCAAGAATTCCATATTCAGTTATTTATGGCCAGCATTGTTGCTACAGTATGGTTCATTGTATGAACAGGGAAGTGCAAACACATCATTTGTTAAAATTGTCTTGCGTAAGCTTAAATTTCAGGATAAAGCTTTACTAAAGAAGTATGGCTTGGTTAGTAGGCCTGACTGTTTCTGAATGCAGTACTTGAAGAATAACTTTCATGACCGAAATAAATACATCTCTAAAACAGCAGGTGGTGCCCTTGCTCTCTTTACGGTAAGATTGGCACTAACAACTTTAAGCTGACAAATGCTTCTCTCCTGCCCTGTTCTCTATAATCCACTAAAATGTAAAGCAGGTTTGCAGTTCTCTATTTTTCCCAAGTGGCTGTCTCTATTCTGACATGTTCTAGTCACCAGGAATTTTCCTTTTCAAATAGGAATGGAATAGTGTTCAGTAAAAATTAAGATTCTATGCATAGACAAAATACAAATACAATATAATGAAACACAATATATTGAAACAAATGATCTCACTGACTTTCCTAAGGTATTTTTGGGCTGTGTATCTTTTCTGCCAGATGTACATTCAATTTATAATTATCTATTTATTCTTCTTATAATGATAACTTCCTTGATGAAATATGATTTTTTTCTATGAAACAGGTTTCCTGAGAGCCATATCCCCTTACTACGCTGCCTGAAAAGTGGTTGTATTAAAGTTGTACCTTTTTATGACTGAAATCATACAGTTGTGTGACTTTTTGAGAACTACTTTACTAACTTTCATGTTGAGTAATCTGCATTAATTGCATGATATAAAACATGAACATCTGTAAAACATGGGACCAGGCATATAGGTCCCAAAAGACCACTGAACCTGATAAACCAGAGAATAGGGCACCCAGCACAACCAAAAACCCCAAACCCTTGAGAACTATAAATCACAAGTGTCTTGGTATCTACCTAGTTCTTCATTCCTTGGTCTAATAATGGTGATTGTCTAGTAATAGCTGCAGTTTGACATTCAGAAGGAATTTGGCAGCATTTTTCTTCAGACTGAGGTGGAGTTACCTCTGTCCCTGCTGTTCAGCTAATGGCAGTGATGTGCTGTCCGCTGTATTCCAACCTATTCATAAAGAAATAAAGGGTCTTCTCCATGGACTTCACACTCTGAATTAGATAACACAGTGAGAAAATGAGATCAATGTGGATCCTTAAATGCATGCATCAGGTTCAGGCTAAGGCTGAGACCAGCAATGGTCTGGAGTATAATTAATCATTATTATGAAAAGGGATATCCAGTGGCCACATGGAAGCATTTGGCCTCTGTCTCTTCAGACAGAGGCTAGAGTATACAAAGAAATCATTCCACCTATCTATTAGTCATGGTATAGTTTATTTAATATGAATTTGATATTAATTATGAGTTAGTAATATTGGCTGATACTGTACAGTCTGATTATAAATCAAAAATAATACACAAGCTTGTTTTTAGCACTAACAGCTTAGTAGGAAGTACCATATGTTCTCTGTGGAAGATGTATTACCAGTCAGAGCAACCACAAAAAATAATTTGAAAGTATACATTTTTAATAATTCTCTTCCTTCAAAGTGTTGGCAGAAAGGCTCTCCAAAAGATAAAAGGAAGGGTGTGTGTGTCTTTCACTATTTCTTTTTAGCAAACAGTATGCTTTTTGTGTTGCTTGAGGTGTTAATACCAATGGGAAGGTAAATCAATACTACTTCTCATGAACTCAGAAATACTTTCTAGGGTAAAGACATTTCACCCAACCAGCCTTACTGATATCACCGTCTGTGTTCTGCTCCTGCTGTAAGAGGATGTTGCTCTGAGCTCAACATTCTTACTTACAGTGCAGTGTTGATTTCTAAAGATATATTCCTTCCAACTTCTTAATGTCTTCAAACCAAAGAGAACAGAGGATTGCTTTTATGTAAATACTCAAAAGATTTACAAATGTCTGAATCTTTTGGTTTTACATATGTCATAAAACTGCCTTCATTTTCCTTTGGCTATATGCAGTCAGCTGTATTTATTATAACTGGCGTGCAGGAGACAGAAGACTTGACAGAGTGAAAGTTATAGATGGAACTTGATCATTTGATGCTCTGTCAACTTCTGTCTTGCATAAGAAAACATGCTACATTTCATGCAGAATTGTAGCAGGCTTTATCTGTCATCTCAGCTCCATGAAGTATGATTTACACTGTAGTAAGTAAGCATGTAAAACGGCATGGGCAGGGGGGAGAGCCCTTGTAAAACAGTTTAAAGAGCTCAAACCTTTGATCAAACCTTTTTATTATTCTTGGTGCACAGTTTTTATACTGGCATAATTCACTATATTCTTTCTCTAGAATATACCTCCCAGGCTTTCACCAAAGTGGTAATTTCCCACCATTGGTTTCTGGAAGGGGTTCAAAGTGGAGAGTGCTAGCCCATGCCCAGTGCTGTCTTCTGCCAAAGCTTTTGTTATCTTTGTGGACATAGTAGCTGGCAGTGGAAGACATTCCCTTCTTCCTTTTTCCTCTAACTAATTATAGCAGCATTTCTTCCAGCCTAATTTTGGACTTGAATGACAAACCTGTCTGTGGGGTGAGATCAAAGTGGCAACCAAACCACAGGAACTTGAAATACAATCATATGTCAAGAATTGTTGCTGTGTACCACTTTTAAAAATGTATCTTGGAATTCCTGCTGTATCTGTGATGCTCAGACACTGCTTCCTAGCGAGGTCTAAGTAAGTATTGTTTTTTATTTATATTGAGATCTACTTCCTATTATCATTGCATGGAAGAAAGGTGCCCCCTTTGGGACTGAGGAAACTCTGATAGGTGAGAAGGTGAGTAGGAGACAAAAGGGAATGAAGACCCTTGGCAGCACAACAGGCAACCGAGGAATGAAAGGACTGTTTGCTCTCATTTCCAAGTAGATTGGCCTGGCTATAGTTCTTTCACTGATTTTCTGACCTCCCTTGATCAGCAATTAGGAACTGTCAAGGGTCACTGTTCAAAAGCTGTTTGTAATACCAGCCAGGCCTTCTAGAATTGTCCCTGTACTAAGAAAAGGTCCTAGCCCAAAGTGGTGAAAGATACACCCTGTCTTATTCTCAGCCCTCCCTTTGCCAATAAAAAAATGTGCAAAAGAGAAAAGAAGTGCTGAAATTCCAATAAAAATAAACTCAGATGTTAAAAGACAAATCTTACTTCTATTCAGGGAAAGATGGTGAACTCTCTGAAACGGGAGGAATAAAATCTGTAATGGAAATTTGAAGAATATTTTTTAGATGTTATCTTCACATGCAGTTACTCAGAATAAGAAAGGCAATATCTGAAATGCTATAATCACCTACAGTTAATGAGGAAAAAAATGAGATTTCTTAACAGGAAGTTATGCAGGTCAAATTGAAAAAAAACAAAAATCAAATTGGCTGAGTAGACCCCAAACACAATCTTATATATTCCAAATAAAAAGCTAATGCTGATTCCAAAGATTACTGTGATTGCTAGTGATGCAGACCAAAGGTACAATATTTCCTGGAGGAAGACGCTGTGACTTAGGGATTGCAGGTACTAATAGCTCTGCAGGGAGAGTACTTGAGATTCTGCTTATATAAGGTGCCTGAGAGCATCTGTGAGATTTCAGTTGTTCACTTGCTTTGCCAGAGAACTGACCTAAAAAAATGAAGGAGTAGGTCCTCCTAGTCAAAGCATCAGATTCTCTGAAATGACATCTGTGAAAAGGATCTTGAAGGTGTGACCAAGTTCTTGATTCACTGATATGAAAAATCTGAGCTCTTCTAGGTAACTTCAGTACCAACACATTTTTTGGTATATTTTGCCCTAATCTATTATATTCATAAAAATGTAATCAACACATGTAAATTAATAACTATTTGCAAGAGGTAAGTTTCTTTTCAGAAACAGAAACAGAACAGTGGATTTAAAAAAAAAAAATCTGTTTCTAGGCAAATTGCAGAGGATCACAGGAGAAAGAGAAAAAATTTGTAGTTGTTTGTTTGCTTTTTCAAGGCACCAAACATGACCCCTCAGGAATGTGTAGGAGAAGAAATGAAAAGCAGACGTGGGAAGCTGAAAGAGCAGCATTTCTCCTCTATCGTTAAGTATATAATAAGGTAGATTACATCAGTTGTTGGCCTATTCTCCCTGGTGAACAGGTGTCATAGATACTGTACTGTCTAATCAAATATTAACTCATCATGTGGCATATGATTATGTTTATGTTCACAGTTCTAAAATAAATCCATAAGAGTTTAGTAGTAGCCTTCTTCAACCATTACTTATAACAAACTATAATACAAGATTTTTGATTTTTCTATTTCTACCTTGTTTACAATAGCAAATAAATACCATTTCTCCCATTTTACAGGAAGGGAAAACGGAAATGAAGTAACCTGCAAAAAGTTACAAAAGAAGCCAGGCTTCTGAGTCCTGGACCAGGTCAATTCTTGCTGGATCATGCTCTGCCCAAAACTGTCTGACCTTTCTGGACAGTGGTAAAAAAAAAAAAAAGAAATATCTGTTTGTTTTTTCCATATTCCATTGCATTTCTTAGACTTTTGACTGTTTACAACCTTATATAATATCCAAAAAGTTGTAGCAGTTTTAAAGCAACAATTGGATCAAATATGCAGGTATGATACATAGGATGTCAAACAGCATAAAAAGAGTCATGTGATGAGAGTCCCTTTTGTCTTCGCACTTTTCTGGAGGACATTTTTCTGGAGGACAAGAAAAATCACAGAAGTATGGTATTCAAAGCAAAGCCTCAGAAGCAAACTAATGATACATGAAAAGAAGCAAGAAACTTTTATAAAGCCAGCCTATCGCCTACTCTTTTTCTTTTGGCTCCAGAAAGAGTCACTATAGAAGGAGAAATGATGGCTACAGAAGATGTTCTGGATGACCAGGGATTCTGACATATGGGCTCTTAAAGCTTCTTCGTTGATCCATCCTGGCTGCTCGCTTTCTGAGATGAGAAGCATAGAACTCCTCCACACTAATACATATAGGTTCAAGGAGGGAGCTAAAAAAATCTTCCTGTTTAGGAGAGAAGGGACTTAGTAAATTGGGTATAAAGTGACAATAGATAATAAAAATGTAGATACAAAAATATGAAGTGTTAAGGCCTGACAAATTTGCAAATATAGTATACAGTGGGTGTGTTTGGGCTAGCAGGACTAAATAACTAAGACACTTTCAGTCCCAGTGTTAGCATTTACTGAAAAAGAATGCAAAGGCACACATAGGCCTTGTCTATGATTTCCTATTACCAGATATTGTTCTTCTGTGTTCCAGTGAAGGTCTTATTATGGATATGTATATACATATATACGTGTGTGTGTAAATTAAATGGTTATTTTATGTATTTTTACATCTAAGAACTATTATCCCATCATCTACTACTTGTCTAAAACATTAAAATTTAGCCAGCTGATGGGTAGATATTATCAGAATTGAATGTATGAGGGTTAAGAAATCCTGCTCAGTATTTTTAATTACTCAATGAAGGTGGGAAGTCTGCCAAATACTGAAGAGATCTGAGTGCAAACTTTAGCTGTGACTCAACTCCACCTTGAACTGAGATACAGGTACAGACTGTTCCCTGTTCATCCTAGTTGCTTTTGGAAAGAAACCTGGAGGCACAGGAAAAGAGGGACAACCTAGTAGTGTGCTCCAATAGGTTTGTGATCTGGACAGTCAGTGAATTAGGACTGTGCAGTGTATCATGGGGTAGATATGCCCTGGGGTTGGAACATGGCCAAGGTGTCTGGCCTGCAAGCTCAACACCCGTGCCACCGTGCAAATACTGCCAGTGTCATCCCAGTCTGCTTCTGCTCAAGCCAATGCTAGTCCAAGGGAGCAGAGCTGGGTGAGGCCTGAGCACCTTAAAAAATCCCTTGTGATATATTTAAAAAGAGGGGTTCGGAATAACAAGAATGAGAAGGCTAAGCCACCTGCTGATGATAAAGCCTTGTCAATTTATTTGAGATTTATTGAGACTATATCTCCTTCAGTTCTGTATTGTATCAGCTTCAATTTCTTTTAGATGCCTAGATGTGAGAGTGGCAGTGAAAGGAGGTAGTCTTCTTGAGCTCTCTTTTACTTCTGGAAAGCAGACCAGTAAGAGCTTGTCATTGTTTTTTTACTAACACTAAATATTTTAGCAAGCTCTTGCAATTTTAAGTATTGTGGGGAAAACAAAGCATTCATCTGCCTCCTCTAGCAATTTTCGTAGCTCATGAGACTAATCATTCCTGTCAGATAGCTGGATAGCTTTTTCATTCTTTACAGCTGACAGCCTTTTTACATGTGGTATTGAAAGCACAGGCTTCAGCCTTACGCTACAGAGACTATCCTACATATTTTAATCACTTCCTAGAATCACTCACCTTTTGAAAGATGCACAGCATTGCACTCAAAAGCACAGGAAGGACAGTGTTGAGTTTGCAGGATTGTTGTTCTCTTGAGAATTTGTTGGCAGAAATTTAATGCTCCCAGTGAGTGGAAAAGTCTGACACGGAGAACACTTCAGTGTAATCTTGGTGAGTGTAGGATCCTTACTCTTATTTCACACTCAGGGTGTTTTGTGAGTTGATCTAGATTTTAATTTTGTCAACAGTTATATTATTGGTGGGTCTTAGAAGGCTGGTTGCACAAAAAGAAATCCAGCAGAGGAATATTCTCTTGTGTTTTGTATAGGAGATGCAAAGACTCATTACCACAGATAGATTCTGCTGCAGTAAACTTGTACTGGTGCAACAGGTTTAAGCAATTAATCCTTTTGCTGCTCCTGTTATAACAATTCCTAGAATATGGCAACACTAACAGGATGTTTTTCATAGAAATTTAAAAAAGGATTATTCATTTTGGTGACTCATGTTCAGCCTGTCCATTGTTGAAAGCTGTGGCTGGTTGTACAAACAGTGTGTTTTCCTGGTGAAAGGAAAGCAAACTCTGAAGAGACCTGTTTCTTTTCTGCCACCATCTATCTTGACCTTTGGTCTCTGTTATCAATATAATGTTTAAAAATCCCAACAAAGTCTAGTTCTTTTTAGCATATCCCATGTGTTGAGTCAAGCTTTCTGTCTCTCTCTGTCCTTTTCCCCTACAGACTGTTCAGAGACAAGGAACACAATGCCAGGCCTTGTCTGCTCTGCTCTTTTGTCTCAGAGTGGTGTCAAGTCTGTTTGTCAATGTTAAGGCCACATCCTGCTCTGGTCCTGCTTAAAAGGTAACTCTGGGAACAATAGGCCCAAGAATATTTTCTGCAAGTAGATGGAGGAATGAGAAATCCCATAATCGGTCCTTCCTCTTTTGACAAGGTAACCAGAGGAGCTTAGTGGAAGCATGGGAGTGAGTAAATTGCTCCCCAAAATACTTACGCAACAGTGTTGTCTTAGTCTGCTTGGGATAGGGTTAAGCAATGAGGAAAAACAACAAAAGCCCTTGCTTTAAAAAATACAGCCTAGCTTGGAGTGTCCCTGTTAACACTAACTTTCCTGGCACAATTAAACCTTTTGCTTATCACCAACGATTTTTCTGTGGAAAGCTCACCACTAGATTATTTTTTCCTAGTTGGGAGAGTCATTTGGCTTTCTGAGAACCACCCTGCAACTTTCAGAAGCTTTGTAAGCCTTGTTCTGCCTTGTTGCTTACTGCTTTATCTACACGTATTGCCAGAAGTCTTTTGAAGTATAATAAATGAATCTATTTGAGCTAACCTTTTTGGATAAGTTCTATAAATAACTAACAACCCAGTAATAAAAGTAATTTTCTTACATTATAAACAAAACACACTTCAGTTAAACGTTATGGAACAAAAATTGCTTGCATGAATGATTTTCCTGTGAAGCAGGAAATATATGTTCTATTGACATCTTTGACATGGTCCATATTGCCATCTGGGTGTCCTGAGAAAGCACCTGGCTTGCTTCCTTACCTGCTGCTCTTGTCCTTTCTCAGTGGCCACAGCAAAGTGCACTGTAAATACAAAAATGCCATCAAATGTCAAGGATTCAGACTTGCATAATGCTGCTTGATCTGAGCTTTTGAAATGCTGTTGATCATCCCTGCCTCACAGGTAGAGGACTGGATAAAGATATTCCTTCTATCAGTTGGATAAAGATGTTCCTTCCAAGATGCTGAAACATCATACTACATTTATATAATAATTCAGGTTGCAGTATTAACTTGAAATCGATCATAGCTAAAGTTAAGGGCACTGTTTGTCCTCCACTTGCTTCTCCAGCTTTAAGTGACCTAGGCACAAAGGAAGCAGCTGATTTTAGATACATTATTTGATATGTGTCAATATGTAGGTCACTGAGAATACATTAGGATTGCAGTGACGTTTGTCATTCAGACTATCACACTGACCAAGCAACCACTAATGCTAATTATTTCACAGGTGACTGTAGTCAGTTATGTGTCCCAAGTTGGTGTATTGCTAAAGAAGGATGATCTTTTATGAGCCAAAATTTCCTTTTCACACTAGAACCAGGTTAGATGGGATTGCGGTCCTTAGATACTTTCAGAATAATGTGAAGACACCTACAAACAAAAAAAAAGGTTAAAATTGAAACATTAGCTGTTGTGTTTTCTTTCTTTGCAGTAGATTTCTGAGTTTGCTTCTACACTCTTAATATTTGAGGAACCAAAAGGCAACAAGCTATTTCAGTGCTCACTGACACTGTATTATAGTCAAGTTGAACAAAGCTGTTTCAATTGGTGCAGTTGCCAGGAAGCTCACAGAATAGTTTAAGTCTTTGTCATGAATCCATGTTTTTTTTCCTAGCATAGGCTGAAGCAAAAGCCATAAACTGTACTAAAAAACAGTCTGATTTAGCAACATGTTATAGTGAGAACAAACAGGATTTTTCTAGAAAGAGGAACATTTAGAAGCACAATGTTTGTACCCCACTGCTGATAGCTTAATCTTCATTTCATTCAGTGGACAACAGGACATATGGCCAGCTTAGGTTTACTAGATACTTCTAAAACATTATTTTCAGTTAGAAATGCTATCCACTGTGAAGTAAAATCCCTCCAGCGAAGGCTGCTGAATCTTTGCACTCTGCCAGAGGAAAGGAGCTTCCCCTGATCATATGTAGTCCAACTGGAGCCACGTCTATGACAGGAAGCGCAGCAGAGACAGGGCAGTCTGGAAATTCTGTCCCTGGTCATTATGTTCATTGCCACTATAAAAAGACTTCAGTCAATTACAAATTTTGTCAGAACATTCTAATACAGATGGAAAGAGAAGGTCACTTTGAAAATAGCTCCTATTTATTTGTCTGTCAATGCTCTTAAGAAATCATACACATACACCAGATGCTGGACTGGCTGTGCCTTTGTTCATAACACAGGCAATTAAAACAAAAACAAGAATGTCCAAGTGGTATAGTATTAATAGTCCCAAAGATTAACAACTAATCCCAAACCATAATGAATTTTCCATCAGCATGACTTTTAGGTCACTGTCACTATAAATCTAGCCCAGTGAAGTCCATTACCCAAAGGAATGTCCATGAACTGCAGAAAAACAAAACAGAAGCCAGGATCAGAGATGAAGAAAAATTGCCTGCTAGGTGCTGTATCAACAGCCTGTAGATGGCAGTGCACACAACTCAACTATTATTCACATACTCTACAAGTAAAATACCTTTGAGGAGATAAACATCCATTATCATTTCCATTCACTTCCAGTCTAATAATGTTCCATTCTAGTCTAATAATACCCCGACTTACTGCCACATGGCTGCTAGAGTCCTTGTCTTTAATCACTAATATTCTTTGAATTATTGTATGTTGAGTAAAAAGACCTGTAATTTTGCCTGAGTACCTGATTTCTGGACAAGATGGTTCCACCCCTGTGACCTTACAGAGGAATGGGGGTGTGTGGGGTAACACGTCCTTGAGAAAATGGAAAAAAAAATCTTCTTGTCAGAGCACATCTCTGCTGAGTATGTTATATGAGCACTGCCACTGTAGCATGAAGTACCCAAGAGAGATTCCCAATTTGCTGCTGGTGACTCATAGGTATCTGAGGCCCCAGCCCATAAAAGGCTTAGGTATCAGTACAGATTAAGTATCTTAACCCCAAAATTGTGAACCAGAAGCCACCTTATCTGTATGTGGGATTACTTTAAACTGCTTTAAACTGCTGTTGCAGCTAAATGCGGTCATGAAACTGAGGTCTGAGTGAGTGTCTGAAGTGGTGTTAAAAATATAGCAGTGTGAACAAATGAACATTTGACACTTTCACCCACAATCCAAGTTAGGATGTTACAGTCTGGATGGGTGGAAAACCAGATGGGTAACAAACTGGTTGGGTGGTGGGTCTCAGAAGATGGTGGTTAATGGGTTGTACTATACCTGGAGGCCGGTAACAAGCTGGGTACCACAGTGGCCTATGCTGGGACCTGTGCTATTTAACAACATTATCAATGACCAGGAGGAGGTGAGGGAGCACACTCTTACCAGGTTTGCAGAAGAGGCCAAACTGGAGGCAGGGGAGCAGTTGATACATTTGATGGCAGAGCTGCCATTCAGAGGGATCTGGACATGCTGGAGAGATGGGCCAACAAGAACCTCATGAAATTCAAGAAGACAAAGTCCTGCAAAAGAATAATCCCTTGCCATGGTACAGGCTGGAGACAGAATGGCTGGGGAGCAGCTGTGCAGGGAAGGCCCTGGGGGGCAATGAGCAGGACAAGAGCCGGCAGCATGCCCTGGCTGCAGAGACAGCTGGTGTCATGGGGGTAGTATCAGCAGAAGGGCCAGAAGATCAAGGGCAGCAACCGTTACCCTCTGCTCCATGCTTATTAGGCCACATCTGGCAACTGCGCACAGTTTTGGGTTCCCAGTACAGCAAAGATGTCGATTAACTGGAGTGAGTGCAGTGGGGTCACTGCGACGGCAGGGTTGGAGTCAACGTGCAAGGAGAGGCTGCCGGAGTGGGGCTTGCTCCCAGGGAGGAGGGAAGGCTGCAGGGACCCAACAGAAGAAGCAATTTTCTCCTGTTGTGAAGCTACTCTTATGCCATTTTGCAGTTATACAGGTTGGTAATCCAGTAATCCAGGTTGGGCACAGGAGCACACACCTGTGCATCTTGACCACTGGCATATATTAGTGTACTGGCTCAAAATGGTTTAAATATAGCAGATGTTGCTGCTTCTTTTTTACTGTGTGAATGGCAAATTTGTGAATGGAATATGGATGACTACAGTTCAATGCTTCCTCTCAAATACGGAACAAGGAACCCATTTAAGAGTTTTGCTTTTTTTTCTACCTCTATTTACAATTTACCACCAGTATGCTGCAATGGACCTGAGCCTGACCTAAAGAGCATATTTTGTTTCTAATGTGTTCTTTTTTAAAGTTTTGTTATCATTTTAAATTTTATTGGCCATTCACTGTGATTGGTGACAGTTCACTGGTTTCTTCAACTTCTGCTATCTCCTTCCTTTTCAAGCTAAAACCTACCATTGCCGACATGTTTCTTTGCTTCCCAGATTTTAAATATTTATTTTGAGGGTTTTTTTTGCTCTGCATCTTTCACTGCACTTCTCATGGCCATTCAATCACAGCTTTTTATTTAGCATCTAAGAAGTAGTTCTTAAACATTTGCTGGTGTGCTTTTTTAAAGCACTTCTCACTTTAAATATGCACTTCAGTCTATTATGTTGCTGATTAGTTTAAGCATTGAAAAAATGGCTATTTAAAGCTTTATAAAAATATAGTACTGGTTAATACCAGTACTTTGTTTGGTCAGATAAACTTAACTAGATCATGATCATTAATATAGGGGCAGCCATAAATTTTCTAGATTAGCAGTGATTTTTTTTCTCGTCCATCAAAATGAGCTCTAACATGGCTACTCTCCTATTATTACCTTCTGTGACAGTTCTAAGGTCTCTGTAGTTACCTTACCTAACTTTTGACCCATATGTAACTACTCACACATTTTCAAGCTTCCATGAAAAATTTCTAGTACCACTCATTTGTTGCCTCCACCTGAAAAAATTAGGTCCTTTTTCTAAGTGTTCTTAAGGTAGTTCCTACAACACACCTAATAAATATTGCTCTATGGTGTCATTCCTTCCTCAGCCTGATTTTCTGGCAAGTCTTTTGTCTTTTCCTTGCAGAACTAGACTCCCAGTTGCAAAACTCGGGCTCCTTGCCTTGTTAGCTTTCCAGGAAAAAGCATTCAAAGACAGTAACCATCATTCCTGTATGGAGACATATCACATTTTGTTAGCCCTTGATCTCTCTGCCATACAGAAACATTGGCTGTAGCTTTTCCATTGATGCTTTTGGTACAGTGTGGCTACTGCAGCTCATGGATGAGCTCAGCAAGTGCTGCTCCTACTACAGTGTTTTGTGTTCCCTCTGCCACTTTTGCCTGCCCCTTCCCATCAACTGCTTCAACCCACAAGTGGAGAAATTGCACTCTCAGTATTTTTAAATGCTCCGATAAGTAAAACCTAGCATGTGTAGTCAATCACTGACTCTTATTTTTATTAACTTCTTGCTAGAACAAGGTTCAGAACAAGGGACTCCGGACTCTTCTGGGAAGGGAAGAGGCCAGATGAGCAGGGAAGGTGTGTTTGCCCCATCACTGCTTGGGTGCCAAGGGGTGACACAATGCCAGGTGTAACCCACAGAAGCCATAGGAGCTGTTATCATTTAAAGCAGTTTCTCAGGGATTTTTCTGCTGGCTTCAGCATGGCCCATATTCCCCAGACTTATGTGCTCTACAGTTGCTACCGACTCTACTTTGGAAACTTTTGTACCAGGCTTGGGAAAACAGCCATCTATTTTGGCCCTGACCTTTCTTTCTGGGGTAGAATCAGACTTCTGAGGTTCATGCAGATTCCCCAAGCCGCCTTGATTACATTCGTTGGTATGTGGGAGGGAAGCGGAATTGAGCCCCTCCAGTTTCTTGCTGGTATAGGTATGTGGTGTACATGGATGTGTGTATATGACTCTGGCTGATCTCAGATGCAGGATACATTGATACCTCAGTGAGATAAGGCAGCTCCCCTTTAGGAAGCTGAACTCTACCCCATCTATGGGAACAGGCAGTGGAGTAGAGTTAACAGAAAGCGAGCTCTCTGCTGTGAGCCATCTGACTGTGTGTGTCAGCCAGAGGCTTCAGGTTTTGCTGAGCCTATAATCAAGGTTGTGCAGACACCTGTGATTTTGAGGAACTGGATGATGTATGGTGAGCAAGGATATGGTGGGTGGGAAAAGGATAAAGATGTAAAATTTCTGAGTGCAGTGACAGTAAATTAGGGTGGTGTTCTTTGTGGTAAATTGTATGGGTAATCCAAGAAAACCCTTGAGAGTCACTGAGAAGTGGTTAACATCCAACCACATGTTGTCATGTTTTGAATCAGATTTTGAAGTCAGATCACATGGGAAAGACAAAGTTACCCTTGTAATGCAAAGATGTATGAATGAGAAATGCTTGTGCATGAATGCAGTATCCACTGCAAAAGAAATACATACAAACTAAAAACAAACAAGAAAACAAACAAAATACATACTTAGAATACCTGCTTCATTTCACTAAGTAACATACACTGAATCTGACTTGAAGGATGCATTTGTAATGAATAGATGCATTTTTAATGCATTTGTACTTCCTCTCATTCAGAAAGTGCATTCCTCTCTTCTGTAGTCTGAGAAAGGAGATAACTCCCTATGCAGGCTCACATTCCCAGATGAGCCATGTATCTCTCTGTGGTGCAATCCTGTACACTTGTACTGCATCTCATAGTCATTAAAAAGAGATGAATTGGCAGCTTTGAAGAGATGCCTGGCAATGGAGTTTTACCATGTGTCAGAGCTGTAGGCTGCAGCAGAGCTACGGAGCGGCTCCAATCCCTGAATCCAACAAGCTACCATACATTGAAGAACTTCGTTGGCACTTACATGCAATACCTTTATATTTCCAAGCTTTCCTGAAGACTTCTTCTATACTGATGTGATCTGAAGGGAAACTGCTACCATCCCTTTGGGCCTAATTGCTTGTATATCCTAAATGTGTGAGAGTTTCTTAGGGAAAGGAATATTGATTCAGTTTTATATGTCTTACAGCAGCTGAGTAAAAAGGGACGGAGAATGAACAAAACTCCATTCATTAGGCCCATGCTAGTGTCCTTCCTCACCCGGACAAAGAGGTAACCCACAAAACTGAGCTACCTGAGCTGAACTAATTCAGATACCTGGGGCAATCCAGCCATGTACTAAAGAAAGATGCTCTCCAAGAGACACATTTGTACTGATATATAAACTTGGAGGTTATCCTTACATAGTGCTTGAAATAAGTAACAGTTTTATGCTTCACCCATAATTTTTGGTAACTCAAAAGCAACTAAATAAAGTTATTTTTCTAGCAGCCTTGGGAGCCTAATGACTAATAACTTCAGTAACATCGTGATTTCATACCTAAAATTGCAGGGTTCCTATTGTTTGCGTCAGTCCTATTAAATCAGAACTCTCATCAAATGAATTTTGCTATACCTTTAAGAATCCCTAGCATACACCACTGGAACTAGTTGTTCTGCATTATGCAGATGCTCGTGTTACACAATGCTGATCATTTCACACTCAGGCACTAGACAAAGCAGACCTCTGTCAGAGCCCTTGGCTCTGATTGGTTTCTGAAAAAACACATGCTAGCTGGGAACGAAATATTACCTGCATGAAATATTCTGAGTGACAGAATGAAGTAGCTAAAATAAAACCAATAAAGCTGAAATTTTCTGGAAATTTGGAAGGCAAATGGAGGAGGCTCAAACAGTGCTTCATTTTGTATCTGTATTTTGCACTGACAAATCTGCTAAGGCTCGTCATATACGCCAAAAATAAAAGCCAAGTGAAATGAAGGAGCCCATGCTGATGTCACAGGAAAAATTGGCATCCTGGAGCAAAGAAGGCATAGATTTGTTTATAAAGGAGCATAGGACTGGAAAAGGTCTCTGGATCTTCATCATGCTGGCTGAAAAAGAACCTGTGTGCTTGTTGTAAAATCTTATTTTCACTGCAACAATATCATCTTGCTAAAAGAAACTACAGCTACACAGATTACTGTATGAATGAAATCTGCTTTTGTTTGACATGCTATTTCACTAAGTTCTAAGGGCAAATTTGTCCTGGATTTAGAATCTTTTTTCTAGTACTGACCAGCTAGTAGATCTATGCAGCTGCATGGTGGGACAGTTTAGTGGGTGTGAATTCAGGCAGATGGAAAGGATCGTGGATTTAGCCATATAAATCCAACTTGGTAGAAAACTGTTCTAAATGATAAATTGCTGAGTAAAAAAGCTGGTATGGTCAGGCTCTGATCCATACAAAACTGCTCTAAAGTGATACCAATGAAGACTGAACTGTTCCTTCTTGCTACTTTACCAGAAACAGACATGCTTCCAGCATGAAAAGCAGATGCCCAGTCATGGTGAACTTAAAGTGATACAAAGAAAGAGCTGATTTGAAACCAAAGTTCAGTAGATATTCCCACACTGCTGTTTGAACCTGGTCCAACCATGTAGTGAGTCCAAATTCACTTCACATCCACGCTGTGGTTTAAGACAAGCTGGGGGAGGAAGCTTGAGTCTGGAATAACTCTGAGCTTGGACATGAGTTTACTCATACCTGCACGGGGTATGGGATGGGTACCTGTTATCCAGTGGCTATGCGGGCAAGTCCCCTTTTCTAATACTCCCCCAAGGCTGCATTTGGTGTCCTGGTACACAACACGCTGTCTGTGTTACACACTAATGTAGTTTAGCTAATCTAGCTGCTCAGTTCTCCTCCTCCCAGTGCTGGACCATCAGTGACTATAAATATGTGTACACCGCTGTCACAGGGAAGAGGTCCATAACAGTCCTGTGAAGTTGTCACCCCAGGTGGACAAACCCTGTGAGAGACAGTGATGGATTCACCAAACCCCAGAAGGGAGAGAAACAGAACACCTCTTTTGCTGAGAAGGCATCAGGGTGCCATCAAGCAAGCTAAGATGTCTGTGCACAGGACAGAGCAGAAATAACTGAATTATCCATGCTTGACAAAGGTGGTGCCTATATGTCTAAGGAAACCTGAAACATTGTGCTGGGAAGTTTGATGCTCCTGCCCCTGCACAGGCAAATCTTCCATATGGTACAAACACACCTCGGGCTCTAGATGGTAGGGCTCTAGTGAGCTCTAGAAGTAATTCAGGAGCGGGGGGTAACATTGGGCCCCTGGGATCCCAGCACTGCTTCACAGGGTGGGACTGGGCTGTATGTGGTCCCATAGGTGTCTGCTAGTTCACTTCCCCCTGCCCAGGAGGAATCAAGTCACTCTGCAGCCCCTGCTGCAGCCCCATCCTGCATAAACCAGGCTCTTTAGTCCCAGCCTGGGAAACACACTGGAGTCTGCAAGAACCACATGCATGAGACTGCTATTTAGATTAGTTAATAGACTGGTTATAAATATCACATTAACATCATGTAACCATTGTCACTTCTGTTATCCTTCGCTGGGAAAAGAAAGCATTGGGAACGATATTTTCAAGGGACTTTTCTGCGAGCCAGCTGAAACCAGTTATGTTACACACAGGCTCATGTAATGTGGTGCTGTTGGCTGGAGCCCAGATGCTCCGTCAAGAAGATTTTGTCAAAGCCTTGGCTCTGACTGATTTGTGAGGAGCAAGCAGGTTATTTCTAAACTTTAGCAGCTAGCCTGAGTTAGCTCACTTCTACATGCAGTTTGGACACTCCTGAAATGTCTGTCACAGGACATAAACATTTATGATTTCTTTAAGGCCAGACTCTTGGGCTCAGAACCAGGTAAGGTTAAATGAATACCTGCTATTATTCTTAGCTATTTCAGCTTTCAGTAAACTCAGTATGGTTAGTTATTTGGCAATCAGTTACTTCATGTTTTCAGTGAGTGTGAGGACACTCACCCCTGCTTAGCTGCAACACCTTGCAGATAGTCCCGATTTCTTTCTGTGAAAATGCACACAGGGCCACCCATGTTGGCAGATGTGCTGCTGCTGTGGGACTTCTGCTGGAACAGAAGAAAAAAAAAGAAACCCTTCACAGAGAGAAAAACCCACTGAAGCAGAGGAGGGCCAGAGGACAGCCTCATCCAGCATATTCCCTGGCTTTAAGATCTGATTCCTAAACTTTGGGTGTAGCCCCCTGCTCCACAGCAGTGTCTTCCTCTCTAGCTCGTTTGTTCTGGCTCCATGCCTGCATCTCAGTTCTTGCTTCCATAACATACAGTCATATGCCACCCAGACCCAAAGCAGTGCAAGTTAGTTTTATAGTTATAAAAATGATGAAATCATTAAGAAGTCTCTTTTTTTTTTGAATAAGGATTATAGATTTCATTCTAATGATGATTGAGAATTTGCTAAAGAAATAGCTTTGTTTCACAGAAGAGTTTTAGCAGTCATTTTTAAATCACAGGAAAACACTCAAGCTGTCTATAACATCCTCGCAATCCTATCTTCCTTTCCATTTGTATTGACATATGCATGCACACAGAATTATCTGAAAGAGTTTTTTTGTTTTGGTTTGGGTTTTTTTGCTTTATGCTGGGAGCCTTTCTTTCATGACTTACTTGATACTGAGCCCAATTTCAGTGGTATAACATCAGTGATTTTACCAGGGGTAAATACCATCTATTTTTCTTTTCGGAGAGACTTTAGACTGTAACCCCACCTTTAGGGCTGAGTTATGATCATACCACTCTCTTGAAAGAGGACAAGTTAGGTTACAGTGCTCACTAAACTAACCAAACATAAAATGTGAATGCAACAGTTCACAATCACAATGAGCAAATGCCCTTGAGAAACAAGAGTTACAGTTTAGCAGAACAACAACAAATTATCTTGTTATGAATAACATTTACAATAACTTCACAAGAAAAGCTGCCATTCTGTTCTGCTAACTTTATAAGACATGAAGTCACAAGGTGAAACTGCCAAACTGCTAGAAAAGAGAAAGAAACTCATTCCCTCACATCAGGTCTGATTAGAAATAACAACTAGCACATCTCTGTATTCTTTTTAACCTGCTATTGCTCAGATAAAGGTTCCTTCCACTGACCACAGTTTTGTAAGACAAATCTTACAAGTGCTGAATTGCATTTAAATTGCATGTAGCACCCTGCAGACAAAGAAGTAGATGGATCTATCCAAGAAGCATAAAAACATAATCTTGCAAACACATGTGAATAATCTTTTTGATTTCAAATGAGAGCTATGATGTGATTAAAGTTTCTCATGTGCATATATGTTTGCAAGATTAGGCTTGAAGCATGAAACTTAATGCACATTTTAAAAAGAAAAAGGAAAAAACCCTCACATTTTGGGGAAAGAGCACAGGAAATAATGCCTTTTAGGCTTTACTTACTTTATGTATCTTTCTACTTAAACTGTGTATATGGATTAGGAGATGTTAATTTATATGTATGACAAAATGGAGGTCAGAGTTGCAAAAAAGGGGTAATGGATAAAAAAATGCAAGAACCCTTTTTTTTAGGGGAGAGAGAGTAGTGAGAGAGGTGCAGAGTCTGATGTTGAGAAGCAGCCAGAAGACAAGACACTCTCAAGTTAAAACCCTGTCTCTGCAGACTTTAAGGTTGGAAGGCGAAGGGACAGACTTTGAAAGCAAGATAAAAAATATGTAACAGTTGTACTGTAAAATCCTAAGCAGAGACATGTGCAAGGCAGTGGTCAGCAACATATTCAACCCACTTCCCCACATGGTGGTTTACTTCAGCTCAGAAAAATGAAGTGTTTGTCTCTGTCATGCTTTTGACTGGGGTGATTTTGCCATAAAAGCCACACATTTGTATCAACAGCAGAAGGTCTGTCCAGAGGCCAGACTACACTACATTTCCTGTGTTTGTGGGCATTGACCCCAGCCTAAGTTAAGAGGCTAAATTTGTGCCCATATGCCATTTCACACCTATGCAGATGTCAATTTATTCTCCACGAGGCTGTAACACACCTGAAGGTGTATTTGGACATGTATTTGGAGCTGCAATTTGAACAGAGCACAGGACAGGAGCGTAAACATGGAAAGCAAAGGTTTTCTGAGATACGTCTTAAAAGGAGGATAGGGCAAAAATCATTTTAGCAGCAGCAGCGTGTTGCGGCCAATGTGGGAAAAGTATGGAGACTAGAGAGAAAGCAGTTAGACCCGCAGGCAGGTGGTTGATATGAGCTTACCATTCAAGATCAAATTGAAGGACAGAATGAAATTCACCCTAAACTGTGTTTACAAAGTGTGGTGTGAGACTCAGTTAGAGTCTAAGATGTCTAACTTTTGGTGTCAGTATGTAGGTGTATCATACGAGCCAAATGTCTAAGCTCTCACTACTGTCAACAGAGGTTTAGTCAATGGGCTCTAGGGAGGAATTCAGCTGACAAGTTGCTAGTGGCACAATTCAGCTGTCTAAACATAGACCTCTAATGTCAGTTGAGATGCCCTAGGCTGTGCCATCTGGCCTCCAGCTGCTTCTCCTGAAACAAATAAGACAAAGAGGTCTGTGCCATATCTTCCAGCCCCCACAGATGTTTCAGATACCTGCATGCATCTGAAATGGGTGCTAGACACTTGCATTTAGGGGTACATCTGAACCAGTCGATTCAAGTCCTAGATCAAATCCTTTTAAGATGAGCTGCTAGGATGCTCTCCAGGGGCTTCTAAATTTAGGCATTTTAAACTTGATGTGATTCTCATACAGATGCTAACTCCAAGTTAGCCATCATCACCTCCCTTACAGGTGTACATATAAACAGACTTCTGCTGAAGGTAAGCTATATCATCTGAAAATGGTACCCTCTCATACTCTCTGACGTACATTTTTTTTTTTTTATTAACTACAAAGGCTATTATTATCTACTAAGACTGATTAACTCACACTTTGATATCTGGCTTTTAAACCTCTAAAACTAGGTGAAATGAAACTGAGCCTAGGGAACTAGTTCCAGAAGAAGAATTGACAAGATTTAAGTCTGGCCTACACAAGGAGAAAATATTTTCCATAGAATTAGTAGTGCAACTTTATATGAATAAAGCCATGCTGGTGTGAGCACTTTTATTCTGGGACCTTTTTCCACTTTCATTTATATTGCTTGTGAGGAGGCTGGGGTAAATCAATTCCAGGACAAGTATGCCTGTGTGGTAACTACTAATATTTCCCTTTAGAGACAAAGCCTTGGGGACAGTAGAAGAGAAAGCAGAGAAGGACTGGAAAAACCAATGGGGAGGTTAGTCAAGACATGCACAATAGTAGTAAAAGGAAGCACTTATTTAAGTTCCTTCTGATTGGCTAACAGTGATGATAAAATTTTGGCTTGATTTTCGTGGTTTTTAAATGGATTGTGCTTTTATACATACTGGCTGTTCCTTTTATTGTGAGCCTTTTGTTTGATACAAATTGTTTCAGTATGTCTTTGAACTGCCTGTTTGAACATACTGCTTAATTCACTTCCATTTTCAAGAACAAAATATCTCAAGCACTCAAAAATGTTTAGAAATAACTCCACACTCATAAAACATTAAAATCTTTGCAAGTGCCTGGAGTAGGAAATGCTGCTCATTTTTGAGATGTGCAGTCTACTTGAAAACCAACTGTGTATTACATTTAAAATGAAAGTATATAAAATGTTTGTTGGTGTAAAGCAAATTTAATTTAAGCTATCCTTTAAAATGACTTCCATCCTCAAAGCCTCTCCTTTTTGCTGCCAGTATCAGCAGTCTTCAATCCTGCAAATACTTGTGCATGACATTATAAATGCACTAATCTAATTGACTTCAGTAGGACAACACCTAAAAGTGATGTTACATGTGTCTCAGTTTTTGCAAGAGCAGGATCACTGTAAAGTATTCATACTTCCCAATTGAGGGACATAAGTTTAGTTGCTTGCATTGTGTATGTTCTTATCAGAATGTTTTTTAAATATTGTATATAAGAGGTAAATGACTCTTTGTCCAAGAAAAGACTTGGAGCAACAGTCTAATGGAAATGAACAACCTTTTAATCTAGCATCCTATCAAAATGTCTGTCAAACCCAGCAGCCAATTACTGCTTACACCGATGTTGCCTTTCTTTTGAATATGGTATGGTTTGTAATCAGATGGGAGCTAATTTCATCTGAGGGTTACAAAAATGCTGCAAGATGTATACCTGTGATGATGCTCAAAAGAAGCAATAATTTGTGTTATCAAGGACCTATGGCACAGTTTTATAAAAGGCTCTAGTAAGAGGTATTCTAAAAAAAGCAGAGAAGATATTCTTTAAATATTTAGTTTACTGTGTCTTTGTTTCATGAGTGCTTTAAATTTTCAACTTTAAAGTTCTCTTTGTATAGATTTTTTTCTATTTTTTACATTTAATTTCCTAGGTGCAAAGCCAATCCAATTACTCCCTCTTAGGAAATGTTTGAATCATGCCCTTCATTAGGCAAACATGGGAAACCTATGTCACCTTTACCAAGGGATCTCTTCTATGGAACGTCTGGAAACTTTACAGTGTTATTTGCTTTACTGGCTGAGGTATTTTTGTTCCATTAAAAACAGATGCTGGTCCTTAGTAGTAAGAAAGATTAATTTCACAGATACAATGGGATACTATTATAGCAATCTGGTTTTGTTTTTAAACAGAACAATTTCATCGTATGCATGACGCCTGACTACAATATAACCGTTTTGATGTGCAAATGAAAATCTGGAAATCTGACTTTCTTACAGTATATGCAAAAGGTGGCTATATTTGTAGACTCTAAAAGTAGATTCAACTGTACAAGTTTTAGAATACATACCATCTGTGTTAAACACATGTTCTTCTTAGGCCATAATTTGCCACTGCCATTTTTTTTTTGAAATGATTATAATACGCTTCAAACTGACCAGGCATGTTAGCATTCAAGATTAATTGACAGCCATCTTGTAAAAACTTGACACGTATTAACAGAAACTTGCACCACAATTCAACCAAACAAAATGAGCCAGAGTAGTTGTGAAATGAGTTACTTCCCAACACTGTAGGGAGAACTTAGTGTGGCCCTGAATGAAATCAGCCATGCACAGATTTAAGCTTCAAAAGTGGTGAGAGAGGTCTTTGGGAGTGCAAGAACAAAACACTCATGGAGAACAGTGAGCAGCATATAATATTGTTATAACATCTGGTCCCAGAGAATGTGAATAAATGGAAGTTTGCTTATAAACAGCTGAGCCATGGCACAATTCTTCTAAAGCCCTTTCAAGAGAGGTATGTTTTCAGTGAGTAGAGGCTTAGCTATGGAATTTAGTCCTCTTTCAAGAACATCTGTAGCTTGTTTTTCTAATTAGAAGGGCAGTCCACAAACAAACTACTTTTTATGCTGGGAAAAGAAACTGTCTCAGAAAGAAGCTCAGGATTTTAGAGAGATGCAACAATTTGCAAGGGGAAAAAATAAACAACCAACCATGCTTTTCAAAATGCCCACATCAATTTTTGATAGTGTTGTGTCACTGAGCCCTGACAATTACATGTATGGTATTAAATGAAATGTCACTGGATCTTCCATTAATATTACTCCATCATAATTGATAGCCTGAGTCTTTTCAGCACTGGCTTTGATCTTGCTGTTTGATTCATGTGAGCTGACTCTAGTGCCCTAGAAAACCTCAGCTGAAATCAGTGGGGTTGAAGAAGGGTGAATATTCTTGCCCTGCAGCTCAAGCTACAGGGTAAGAAGATAATTTTATAAGATTGAAAACTGCTTTTTGGATTTGTTACTGTGAATTGCCAGACTAATGTAGAGAAAATTTTCTTTCTCTTAAATGCACCTATTGGTACATGACTGAAGACTTAATTTCTCGAACGATAGGTTGGATCACTGAGCACTTCCCAGCCAGCTCTTTGTTCCCTGACTCGCAAGGCATTCGGACTGCTGAGTGAATAGAGAGATCTGAAAGTAGCCCATGAAAATAAATGAAGGGAAGGAAAACTGATTCCAACAACAGTGACAAAGAAATTTTTTTTTTTTTAATTTTCTATCGAATGCCTGAAAAAGGTCCCACGTTTTTCCCAGTGAAACATCACTCAGGTCTTACCTTTCACAGCCTAGCCATCTTCTTTTTGCCTCCCACAGACTGGGGGAATTCCTGTTTCTGGTCTCTGCTCCCAACACTCATATTTAATCCAGTTACTCTTTCCTAGACAATACAGAATGAAAATCATGTCGCTAAGCCTCAGGGAAGAATGAGATTGCAGCCCGTCTCCATGCCTCTTCCTTAAGATTTGTGGCAACTCTTGGTGACTTCTTGCTCAACATAACAGTTTGCCAATTTGAAGTATTGGCGGCTGCTTACAAGTCAAAGGGGAAGGACAGACACTTAACTTAGGCACTCTGAATAACCTGTGAGGGTCAAACATGGGATTTCTTGAATTGGTTAAAGTGGTTCATCTGAATCAGAATTAAATACCTATGTAACTTGGAGAATTTAGCAAAGTTCATGATTTACAGTTCCCCCGGTGATGTTCACCTGTGGTTTTACATGCAGCAAGAAGCACCAATGTAAACTTTCAGAGAAGCCTACAACACAGAATACCACAGGGCTTTACAGTTAAGATTACTTGAACAGATAGAGGTAAATTACATGATAATTTAAAATATTACACAGTTGAGTTGCTGCCATGTTTAATCCTCTTTGCTTGTCAGATATAAAAATATCTCTGTGGAATTTCCTGGTATCAGAGTAGCTGCACATGAGAATCATCATTCAATGCAAAAGCTCTTTTACCACTAATTGCCTCAAAACTTACAGTAACTTCCTGGACCACAAAGGGTGACTTGACTCCCTCATAGTGAATACTCCACAAATTCTTCTTGTTCTACTTCTGCAGTTCTCAAATGTGATGCAAAGGGGCTTATCAATAAAATAAAAGACTTAGCTATTTGGTTAGCTACTTGAAATAAGCTCAAATGATGTCTCTGGATGCAGTTTATAAAAATGGACTAGGACTAGACTGAAAACAGAAGTAGACACTACAGCTATCACAATGGATTTCTGCTCTTCTTCCTAGTATGTAGTTATGCTGGGAATTCTGTCATAAGGGTGACATGTTATGTCAATTCTATAGAGTATTCTTCCTTTTATGGTTATGCTTTGTTGCTCTTCTAGCTGCCTATATGAACACTGCTCTGGCTGCTTGGCAAGGCACTGTAATTAATATTATACGCCTTTAAACCAGGGTTTTGTAAATGCTGTTATTTTTAGTAGAGTAGAAATAGCTTTTCACATACCAGATGAATAATTAAAGTAGTGGAATGATGCTTTCTTAATGCTACATCCTATTCTGTTTATCAAGAAAATTAGTCTTCAATGGCCCAAAAGTTTTAAGAGTATCAGACACTGCGTGTGAAGACAATTAGTTCACTGTTGTCACATAAACTATTGCCTCTCTCAGCAATGCTGATGTAGAAGTTGTTTGTCTTTTGTTCTTTTTAAATGCACATTTGTCTGTGATTTCAGAGTTACTGCACAGGAGCAGCAACTACTGCCATATAGCTGAAAATCCCCAAATGTAGATGTTTCTTCTGGAAGGCACCAAATTTACTGTGCATGTTCTGTCCAGTTTGTGACTTCCCAGAAATACTGGATCATGTGGCATAGGCACATACATTCATGTCTGGAAAATCCCAGAAATAAATAGATCACACTGTATGGGCATGTGTCCTCTGAGTCTCCAGACCAGAACTCCCTACCCCTGTTACAAACCCCCTCACACTTCCTGTGCTGTCAGGCCTCCCCATTTTCCCCAGAGCAGCCTTCCACCCTCATCCTCCCATCCTTCCTTCCTCTTACCACCCTTCCCAGGTAGGGCCCAATCTGTGGGCTCCCATCCCCACCACAGACCCTCAGTCCTCCGTTTCTCCCCAAACCATTCACTGATAAATACCCTTACTCACCTCAAATAGTCCCCAGCTCACCACCTGACCTGCTCCCATGTCACCAACCCAAAGTGTGTGTTCCAGATGTTGTACCTAGAACTAGAAACTGCTGCTTTGGGCACTCACTGTGAGCACCAGGGTTGAGCAGTACAAAAGCAAAGGTGTATGCCACTTTAAGTCATTGCACCATCCAGCAGTATCAGCCCTAGCTCTCTTTTCTCAGTCGGTGCCAAAGACCTGTAGCACATTGAAAGGCTCTTCGGTTGTCTGGGCGGCTGCAGAGTTCCTTTATAATGTGTTCTGCCTCTCATTTAATACAGGATAGGTGGGACTCTATAAAGAAATACTGTACGGCATGCCTAGAGTTGAATTAGCCATGAACTGTGTGTGCATGCACCCAGAGCAGACAGCAGCTCCCCTCTAATGTATGACAGAATATGCGATAATTTTCCAATGTTAGCAAAGGCAGTGCCAATGAAGGAAGAGGGAGAATTTACATCTCAGAGCCACTGGATAAAGATAGCTTTGGAGCTCCACAGAAAACAAAAGTGATGGGAGAAAAGTCTTTATGGGCAGACAACTTCTCATAGAGGCGAGCGGAATAGGAAACATGAAACGTGAAACTTGCATCAGACTTGAAGCTTGTTTCTGAATGCATTACTGGAGGGAGATTTCCTATCCTACGATAACAGGAAGTTCCTGACAAATTTAATGAGGTAAACTCAGCTGACACTTAAAACTTCTTGGTAATCAAATCTAGTAATTCAGTTACTGCTGTGTTACTGACTGGAAAATACGCCTGAGGCTTGGTGGGGAATGGTAGCCTGGCCTTTTCACCTGGCCATTCTTAGTCTCCAGGCTTCCCATCCTTTTTCTCTTTACCTGACTGTTCCTATTTCTTCCTCCTTTTCCTGAACTGCTCTCCAAACTTCTCCCATTTCCACCTTTTTTCCCCTTGCTTCAGTCTTCAGCCATGCCTAAATCTCCTTTTCCAGGCTTGTTTCCCCCAGTTCTCCTTCCTGGCTGCCTTCTAAGGTCCCTCCTTCAGTTGGCTCTCCTCCCTGCCCGCAGTTCCCTTCCCAATCCCTCCACAGAGTCCTCTCCCGACCTGGCCTCTCCAGCTCCAGCCCTTGGTTTCCTTTTCTGTTTTGTCCAGGTAAAACTGAAATCTTGCCCTGCCCTCTGCAGCCTCCACCTGGAACACGTGCAGGAAGGATGCAATTTCTAGGCAATTAACTGTGAATTTCTCATCAATAGGTGAAATTGCTGCTTTGCAAAGGCTTAGCATTGGACTATATCGGGTCGTTTTTCACTGGATGGGAAAAAGCAGAAGTTTCTTGTATATCATTCTCCCTTAGATTTCAAGTACCTTCTCTGAAACTGCAGGTATAAGAAAAGTAAGTTTCAGAAGTTCAAAAACTGTACCCTCCCCCACAACTTTTCCCCTGACTCACTCTCATGGGTGGCTGGATCTTGCTGTGCGTAGTTCTCCATAAAAATTCTGCACCCAGTGTCCAACCTCAGCCTGAAGTTTTCAGTTTGTACAGTTAAAGGTTGAAAAATCCTATAATGGGAAGTCTTGTATGAGTCTTATGATGGAAAGTGCCAGGCTGGCTTACTAATAGGAGATGCTAACAACCCCACCTCGCATTTAAATGAAAAAAAAAAAAGTTTAAATGCCAGCTACTAAAAATTCTAGTAAAATATGTTACATTGACGCTATCTTGGGACTTCACTCAACACTTAATAAAGTCAGCTCAGTAACCATATTGACTTCAATTAGCTTTGTATCAGGTTCTGACTGATTAAACAAATAAATGCTCTTAAAAGATGAGAAAGAGAATATGCACGGCTAGATTTTTTTGCTGTGAATTTGGGGGATGGGGAAATAACGGGCTGAGAAATGTTTCATTTCTTTTTATCAGGGTGAGAGAAAGGAAAAATATACCAAAGATGTTTCTTAAAAAGAACCATTTAAATGGGACCACTGTCAAAGAATGTAGGGTTTTTTTTTTTTTTTTATCATAAAAGCTTGACAGCCTCCTTTTAGGGCTGAAGTGCAGAAACAAAATGAAACCTTTTGTATGATGGATTGAGTTAATGCACAGCAGTTTTAAGAGTGAGAAATCCAGAGAAGTGTTTAGGTTGTTTTTATTACTTTAGCTAGAGAGCCTGGATACTGCTGTTACAACTAGTCACTGTGGTGTGATTAATAGACCATTTGCTAATAGAATATATAGCTTTAAAGGCAGGTGTCATTGGGGATTTCAGCTATCTCGCTGTGCCCCAGAGGGCTGCAAAGAGCATGGAGCTGTGTGACACCGTCGGTGCTGTTCTCCTGGGCCCTGCATAGTTAATTGTGGTTGCTCAGAGAGACCTTTGCTGTGCAGAGGTCCAGACAGACTATAGGGCCTGCTTGGCTGTGGTGGCTGGGCTGCGAGCCCTCTGGCAACCTGCAGGCAAGTGTGTGTGTGCTCCACCGCCAGCGGTGCCAGGTGCCAAAAAAAGTCTCAAACTCGGCTCCGCAGCTGGGAGAAGTGGAACTGTTTTGCAAAAGGGAAAGAGGAGCCAAACTTCTACCATGCAGTGTCAGGTGACCAAACTTGGGGGAGGGCGTGTGTGTGGGAGGTGCACGTTGGAGAAGTGGGGTGCTAGCCAGAGCCTTCATGTGAGCCCTGACCTGGTGGTACATGGCAAAAACTCAGAGCTCCACGGAGGGTATTTCTCTTCATGTCCCCCCCTTGGTGGCACTCCTTCTTCCCAGTCTGCATACGGCAGCAAAGATGTTCTCTGGGTCATCTCGTAAAACCAATGCAAGTTTAGCTGACAGAAAAGTAACCATTTAGCACTGCTGGCTATTGCAGGTCTTTAGAAAAAAAGAGGCGAGGGAGGAACTTGGTCTCACTCCAGTAGCTTTGCATAGATTTGCAGGTCCAAAGAGAAAGAAAATCAAAATAAACCAGGAACTTGAAAATATCATATTTGAGGGAATCCCCAACGCAAGCAGGACTAGGTGTGAGCTCTATAACATATAACTATGGTTTCAGGACACATCTCAGCCCCGGGATGTTAAGTACAGGTTACTGTGACCTTCAAGCTGCTGCAGCCTGTGCTGGAAGTGGGGTCAGTCTCCTATTAGGCTCAGAGCATGAAGGGCAGAACTGCGGCTCACTGGTGCTGCCTCCGCTGTTTCTTATGTTGCACACAGATTGAGATACAGAACTACGTGTTTATTTACATGTTCTTGATTAAAATGTTATTTGCCATTGGAGGAGAGAGGATTTAAGATAATGTGTGTGGGAGACATAAAGAAAATAAGTGTAATGAAGGCTCTGAACATTTGTGTTTTACAGACAGGATGCTAAGAGAAAGAAAAACTAATTTGTCTTGGATATAGTATAATCTCTGAAGACACCCAGTCTGTTTCTCTGAATTCTCTGATGCATTTTACAGGATCTCAGAAATATGAAATTCAATTGTCTACAAACCTTTTTTCCAGGGAGAACTATTTTATTCTGAATTGTTTCTAGTGCTCCAGATGTCCCTATACTGCTTGTATATCTGTTTATAGCTTTTCTCTCTGAATCCCTAAGTCTGCAATTAAATAGGAAAAGAACATATGCTTGCCTTCCTTCTCCAGTCTCGTGTTGCTCCTCTACCGTTCCCTTAGGTTTTGTTTCACAGTTTCCATTTACTTTACAAGCCACATGGACTGAGTACATTGTGGGTTTCCTACCTTTCCAAGTGTGCTTGGCTTTGCAAATGTTTTAAGGCAATTTAGGACCCTTTAGCTGACAAGGAATAATATGCTAATTTTATTCCATAATAAGCAAAGTTTGCAGGGGTGGGACCTTCATCTACATGGAAAACGTTTGTCACAAAAGTATATTTAAAGAGCAAATATCTGGGTTGTGTGTATGCTATTCTCTTTTTTTTAAAAGGGGTCCCAGCCTCCTAAGTCATGCACTGAACAGATATTAGAGTTCCTCTCCTCCTGCCTTGATAAAGGGATTGCTCCTGTCAGGCTGGAAGCTCTTCCAATGAAAAGTTCCCTTGCGAGGTGAATGTGTGGTTAGTGTTTTTTGCGTAAGGGAGAGAGGAGAAGGTGGAGGTGTTGTGGGGGCCCTGTCACATCCCCTCTCCCAGGGGTCCAGCTGCCTGTGCTGGTGGCCAGCTGCAACATGGGGTGGCAGTGCAGCCTGGGAGCCAACAGCTGGGCAGGAGCTGGGTGAGAGCAAGCTGTGGGACACCTCCTTGTGGGCTTCCCCCCTTGGCTCTGGGACAGCTTTTAAGCTCAGGCCCTTGCCCAAGTGTGCCCAGCCATGCATATCCTTACCTTGCCTTGCGGACTTGACTGCCCATCCCAGCCATGGCATGTCCCCATGGCCCTGCCTGGCCATCATGGGCTGTGTCAAACCCAGTGACAGTCCCCGGAGCTGTATGGGGCAAACTGCTCCCTGGCAGGTGTTTTTGGCTCAGCTGCGAGAGAGGAGCTGTGTCTATCACCCCTCCGGGGATAAATAATAAATATGTTTGCTATTTGCTTTCCAGAGTACCTATTTTCCTGGTGCCTGTGCACCATTCTGGGCCTCTGCTTACTTGTAAACTATCAAATGACCAGGAGATGATAACAGAAAGGACTTTTTGCAAGGGGAAATAATCCAAGAAAAGGAGAGAGGATCCTCGTGTCTCATGGTCACTAGTAGCATAGCCAGTGTTGTACATGAGTCCCTCTTATATGCCGATCTGCTTCATTCTCCTTTGCAGCTTTCCCTTATAGTAACATAATAGATGTACTGAATCTACCAGCATGTAGTAAAAGTAATAAAAAGCAGAGGAGTCCACATAATCCACATCAAGCCTTCCAGGGCATATATTATCTATTTTTAATGTTTGTATAGGGATTACCACAACAAGTAATCCTACCTGTGGCTTTTGAGAGGTATCACAGTAGACTCAGACTTATAATGAAGTTACTAGAGCTTAACTAGCTACCACACATAGGCTGACATGGTAGCTGCTTTTACATGTTCTTAGGCTGCAGTTTGTTTTAGCTATTATTGCAGGCTCAGTTAAATTCAATTACCTCACATTTGCTACAAGATTATGCACATATACACAGGATTATTGCTACTCAGCTGATGGTGGAGAATCTGACAAAGTCTGAGCCCGGCCTAAATATTTCTTACTGCTTTAAAGGGTAACATACCAGTTTATCCACCTCTTCTGAACTTGTTCGCTGAGCAAAGGTAGTATCCTTTGAAAGGTCAGTGTCCCTTAGTAAAGGAGTTGGCATTAGACTAAGCTGATGACAATGGAGAGCAAAGGATCAGGCTCCACTACAGATGGAAAGTCTTAACCTCAGGCTTACATGATATGAGCACTGAAAGCTTAGGGAAGACTCTACAAGTATCCCAAGCCTTGCACAGTTAGCCAGAACTTTTCAGAGATGTTTCTAGGGATTAAGTTGCACAATATTTTTCTATTACTATGTGACATGTTTCAATGGAAGAGAAACCAAAGCCCAAATCTCCCCAATATATTTACTGTTAAGTTTTGGAAAAGTTTACTACTGAGCAGGTACACAGGATCAACAGTGTAATCAGAAGAGATGAAAAAATTCTAGGTATACATGAAAAAGGAGCCATCTAGCAGAAGGTGTTGTTGGAGATGGAATAGCACTACAGGAGACCTTTGAAGAGATAATAAACTTTCTATGAAAATTAGGGCCAAAAATATAAGAAGGACTATCTTAATATGGCATACATTCTGAGGCCCTGATGACTAAGGTATTTATAGAAAAAAATTACACACATGTGATGCTCTGCCATCTGAAGCTTAGTGACTCCCAGAAATCTGCTACTTAGGCAATCCATTATTCACATGATAGGAGCATATGACAATGGTTATGAAATGAAGTAAATGCTTCTAGTTTATAAAATAAGGTATGGTCTGGGGGGCAAGGCGAGCACAGATTACCTTTGCACATAATATTAGTAGCCAACTTTTCAGGTAAGGTGGTAATGGCTTGTAATGGTGCACCTAAAAAAAGATCTTTTTCTATTTCCTTTAAGCTTATTTTATGGATTTTGCGGAGCTAATTTTGTACCAGAATGATCTTGAGTGCCATAATGTTAGTGCTCCAGAGAAGTATTCCAGTATTCTAGCACCTGCCCTCACACAAAATTAGTTCTACTTATATCCAAAAAAGGAAGACCAAATGAATTATACCTGTTAATAATTTCATACCTTTCTCCTAAGAGTAGTAATGCTGTAAATATTCAACAGTTTCTCTTTGTACAGTATTTGGGGGATGTAATACACTACATTATGGGTATCTTCTACTTCAGTAGAAGAAGAGGCCCAAATGTTTGATCTATATATAACATAAAATGTTTTTAAAATGTACACCCCTCTGAATTTGGTTATTGTTCAATGATAAAAACTGGAAAAGAATGAACTATATCCATGTCAATTTGTATGTAAACCACCCTCTATGAACACTGCGATTGACTGTGAGTCAAGAGGCTTGCTTTTTATGTTCAGTGCAGGATTTGTCCTATTTACAACAGGGATATCAATAAGGCCAAAGCCAGTAATGTAAACCTTGACAGCATCTGCTATTTATAAATCACTGTGTGCAAGTACACATCATACATTGGAATCTGACCTTAGCAGAAATAAAATCTATAGAGGATTGAAACTCACACAGTCATTATACTACTTCTCACACAATATCATATTTAAAACAAGGTCCTAGAAGCTTCTCCAGTGAATATAGTTCACATGTCAAAACATTCAGCTTCATTTATCATAGCCTTAAATACACAATTTGTTTAAGTATGAGTAGCTTTAGAGTAAAACAGAGAAGGGAGAAAGAACTTGGGAAATCAAGTTTATGTATTTTCCACAGTAAGCTCAAAACCAGCTTGAGAGGTATAATTCTGGTGTCCAATTCAGTAGTCTTCCCTCCTGCTGAGTGGTAACATCAGGACATACAATCTTGAGGATATTACAGTTTAAATTTGATTCTATCAGTACTGAAATAAAGATGGGAGTGATTTTTACTGTTCATATTTACTTGTAAAGATTTTTTAATATAAAATTTTCCAGGCTGAATTCTGAAAGTATCAGACCTACTGGACCTGCTTACTGTGATCGTAGACCAGAGATGCACTGAATCTGACTGAACTCATTAACTGTGCATATGAAATAGAGTCACCATGAGCACAGGTGATTTTTAGCTGCCTAAAACTATAAAAGTCAGTACAAATATACTCAAAAGGTGTTACTATTCACAGTCATTCAAGTTCCCAAGCCAGCCCTGGATAAGGGAGGTATGAGAAGAGACCCCTTCTGCTGGCAGGGCTGTAGTAGTGAAACAACTGTGAGGGAATGGGCGATGATATTATCTTCAGCTGACCTAGATGGATTTGGAAGAAGACATATGTCTACAGCTTCAGCCAGGGGTTATAAATATGGGATTAAGTTCCCATTCCTTTATGCAACACTTCCAACTAGGAAAGCTGAATTACCTCAGTATTTCCATAGCTGTGAAGTACTGATCTTTGCCATAATGGCTGAATAGCCACATTTTCATTCCAGAGCTGTCTGTCTATCATTTACAGGTCATCCATTAAAGTGACCCCTCTGGAGAGTTTTTTTTTATATAGCAATTATATTCAGGGATAAAATCTTTTTGGTGGCATGAAATCATTCCTATGATTGGCACTCAGTAAATGAAAGATATGTTTCAGATTTTGGAGACAGAGATGAAAGTCACTATGATCCTCTTAACAATCTATCCAAAATGTGGATTATATATTTAGATAAAGGGAAATGATACAGCCATGAGAAAGATCTATTAAGCTGTCTGAAAGGAAGGGAAATTATGGAAATGAAAGAAAAGGAACAGAAAGTTATATTCTTCATTGGAGAGTCTTCAATCCATTTGCAAAGTCCTCAGCTCTGTTCATGCACAGTTTGAAGGCCAGGCAGCATGGATGCGAGTCTTATTCCACATCTGAACTGTGTCAGCCTTTGTCAAACTGGATCTCTGGGGCCATGCTCTGTATGTAGTCCTGCACAAAGGAAGGAAGGACAAAATAAAAATAACACTCTCATATCTGAAGAGGAGGATTTTGCACTCACGTTGGAGATGGAAAACTGGTCACATCAAATATCAGTGAATAATCAGACCTCCTGTGTTCGTCCGAGCTGACACATTTGTTCAGTGGCTGAAGCATTCTCTCAGTTAAGGAGTAGTAGCTGAGTGACAGAAATCATAGATACTGAAGTGACAGGTTAATTTCACAAACTTAGTCTATTAACCTGTGATATCTTCCTATAGCATGTTTTAAAATCTTCATAGTCTTAATTTGTTCCAGCCCTGCCAGTCAAGTTTCTGTCTCATATCAAACAGTAGCTAGAAAAATACATGCTTTGATATAGAGTTCAGACAGGAACAAATCTATCCGGGGCTGCTGTTCTATGTTACCTTGCAGGAGGCAGGCTGTAAGAGACTGAAAAACAGAAAAAAGAAACACTAGTCTGTAAAGTGTCAAAATGTATCTTTGCTTCACAGCTTGGCCATTCTGTCAAATATCGGCAGAGACGCTCCAAATGCTTGTTTTTTTCTCAGCCTGGAAGGACAGAACAACCTTCTAACATAAAACCATTTGTACTGGGTTTGATAAACACCTGGGGCCAAGAGGAATGACTTTCTGTGTAGAAGTCTGCAATCAAAAATCAGATGAGCATTTTATTAATGACATCTCAGGGTAAAGAGTTCTCAGATAATCTTTTTTAACATCGCATTATGGTGTTAGCAGTTGTGCTGAGATTCAGGAAAAGATGGAGTGATGGCTTTAACAGATCGAGTGTGGGTTTTAATTTGGAGGTGAAATAAGTCTTCTTTCCATTAATAATTTACAGGGATAAAATTTACATTGACTTCACCAGGAGTTTTGCCCCAGGTAACACTATTTAAAGCAGTCTGAGGCTTGAGCCCTGGACATGCAGAAGCAGTGAGTTTATATGGAAAGAAACCTGCTGTTTGCTTTCCTGAATTTAGCTTTATATCTGTGATTAGAGGACTACCTACTACCTCTGCCCCTCCTTTAAAGTTTCAGTTTTCCAAGATGATTATGACTTTCACAATGTGTGTAAGGGTTACTTTCTGTCTGAAACACGAAGATATTATTTCTATGCTGTCAGGAGCAGCTTGTGATCTTCAATATCTCTAATTGTGAAATGACCTACGGCTGCCTGCTGACATGTAAACATATTTATTTTTCAGTCAGCATTGAGTGCCAAATGATAAATACAGCATACAAAGACATTAGGTGAATCGGTAATATTTTCTAGAAGAATCTGGGTCCCTAAGCCAATTAGTAATAGCCTTTTGTGGGTTTCACAAACACAGCAGTATAAGAGTTATCTCCTTGAATAGCTATGAAATTAAAATATATGGTATAAATAAGCCCAAAGTTGCAAAGTTGATAAGGGGCTGTAAATGCCCAAATGAGGGCCTGAGGGGGCATGTCCTGGAACTGTAAGTCCCTACAATCAAACAAGATCTGGCTACAGTGACCTGAGGTAGCTAAACACAGCACCAGGATCTGAGTAAGCCCTAGGCCAAAGCTTACCTGAACAGTATCACACTAGTGCCTGTGCTGGGCTGGAGCTTCATGGAAAATTCAATTCATTCAACCATCATCCTGATATAATCAGGACTGTCTCATGCCAGCATTATCCATAGTTTGTTGCTCATTTCAGGAATCTGTAGATGTTGTAAGGGCATTGACCCTGACATGTGCGTTGCACGCAATTTTTAATTCAAGGGAATTTGTTCTTTTCCCATGATAGGAATGGACTTGTTACTACCCATTCTATGCTGTGAAGTGGGCACAAAGTTTCTGAATGTTTCAGAGCTCTGGCTTCAGGGAAATAAAACCTGATCTTGTGTTTGCATGAGTGGCTTTTAGCCCAGCAAACAGTGATCTTTAAGCAGGTGGTCACAGAGGGGAAGGTCTGGCTGGGTCTCTACTGCTAACACAAAGAGGCCCAGTAACCAATTCTTGACCCCAAGGCTAGGTGCCACAGGCTGGGCTACGTCCACCCAATCTAGGGCTGGCTGCTTCTGGAAATTACTTGCCCTAGAGTGGATTGGAAAGGTTCAAAATAGAACAAGGAAGGTATCCAACAGTGAAGCAGGCCTTCCTCTTAGTCCTGTGTCCTCTTCCTGAGCAGCAGGGCTCTCTTTTTGGCTCCCAAGACACTTGTTACCATAGAAGGGCAGGGAGGAAGAACGGCTGCGTCTCAGTCCTGCACACCAACCTTCAGAAAAGACTATAAAGAGTAGAAATGTTTCTTTTGGAGATGTCAGCCTTTCAGAAACTCCCTGAGTTGTGTTTCCTCACACTGCTATGTTTCAGGGAAGTGTTTATCTAGCATGATCCACCCAAAGGAAAATAAATATGAATTGCTTTATTATACTCACCTTATTACACTGTGCTCAGAAGCACTCCTGGTACTTGCAGATACTCTTCCCCTTTCCCTGTGCAGCAGCAGAGCTTGATCTTAATACTGAAAATATGTGCGTGGGGATACCAAGCACCATCTTTAGGGCCCTCTCTTTGGACCCACCAATTTGGAATTTGCTCTGTGTTGCAGAGAAGGCTAATTTGCTACCATTCTCTTGGGTGCTTTTCTATTTTTGGATTTCAACACAAAGTATTTTGTTTGGGATTTGCTTTTTTCTGCCACCCCAGAACAGTGATGTTCTTTTGTTGTTGTTGATCTTCTGTATCAGCTGAAGAAATTAAGTGAACATGTTTTTTTTCATCAATCTGGCAAATGGAAAGAAAAAGAACAAACCCGACATCACAGGATGCTAAGAAAATTACTTCTATTTTTAGCCTGCTACATTTTCAGACATGTAAACACCTCTGTTAATTGCAGACCCTGCAGCAGTGCTCTAGGGGTTATTGAATTGCTTGGAAAGCTGGCAGCCATATATGGCATACCAGTGAAGGACTTGACAAGGCTAATTGTGTTCCAAGTTGTTTTCAGCACCAGTGGGAAATGCGGTCTGTGTCCTGGATGTACTGTACAAGCTAAGTAGTAATGACGGAGGAAAGGGAGGTGGGGAGATAGGGGTGCTGAATAAAGGTAACTGGATCCATAAGCAGATGACATTTCACTCATATATTTGGCCTCAGGAATTTGAAAAGCAGTTGCATGTTTAACGGGAGTGAGATGTACTATGGATAGTGCTTATATATACTTTGGAAAGTTTAAATGGCTGTTAGGTCTTCAGTACTTCATCCTACCTTTCTTCCCTGTAGCATTAAGAATATTAAATTTGTTGATGAAGTTTCCACTCTAGACATGCGATTTTTCAAATCCAGAGAAGTGATATTTTCCCTCCATACACTTATCAAGCCTAAAATTTATATACATGATATTTCAAGCTTTAGTAATAACATTTCAAGTCTGTCCTCTTCTGGAAATTCCCAGTAGGAGCAAATGATTTGCAAATAAGTTTTTGCTTTTCTTCCTGTCTTTAAATGCAGTTTTCCACCTAATCTATTGCTTGAGTGACTTATCTGCTGTCCTGTGAAGTGTTCCTTAAAGAGCACTTAATTCAAAACCTGTGTGAGCAGGTGAAACTTCTGTGGTGTTTGCACCTGTTTATCTCACATTTAAAATTGGTTCTGTTCATCAAATTCAATATATTTAACCAAATGACTTTCTCAGCATTTGGAATATGTTCATCATCCATTTATGTGCCTTTTTTGGGTTCTGGTGAGAGGAGGCAGATAACCTTTTATGGCTTACAGCTCCAGGAAAATCAGCTTGTTTTCTGTGCTGCAGGAACAAACATGTCATAAAAACACCTCGTTGAAACAGATTTAACAACATTTCTTCCATTTTTATGAGCACAGCAGTAGATTTGCAATAGGTCTGCTTTGGTGCATTCTTGTTTTTTTCTGTCATATATTAAGTATACATCTCCTGCAAAATGTGAGCTGTTTCTGCTTTCCTAGGACATATCTTCAGTTCTTACAGTGACAATTCAATGTAAGATTGTGGCTGTACTCAAGCATGTTAGCCCTTAAGAGCTGGTGTCATAAGCTTAGCTTTGTTTGAGGGCTTAATAACAGGAAATTTTGGGGGATGCAATCTCAAAGGGAAATTATTGGCATCATGGGGTTCAGGAATAATCTGTCTACCAGAATAATATAAGGGAAGCCAGATAAAAGGAAGAAAAGATGTGAGAGGAGGTACAGGGGAATGAGACTTGGGGAAAATAGCCAGGAAATGAGAGAAGGTCTGGAAGAATATCAGGGGTGTGATGGAAAGAGATTGTGAGAAGTATTTCCAGAAGAAAGAAGCCTGGCAGAGTAGTATGAAGTGGTATTAAAGGGAATTGATGCATGCTCTGACTTGGGGGCAGGAGCAGAGTGAGGCTTGCAATGACAGCACTCTCCTTCTAGGGCCCTGTGCCAAAAAGCAAGAAGATTTTTATGCTACCAGGCATAACTAGGCACAACCCAGTCCTACTGAAGGCATTATGTGGCCTTTTGTTGGTGCACCTAGAACAAACTGGTGAAGATGTTTCTTTCTATCAAACTTGCTCACTTGTATTTGGAAGGGGCAGATCCTCAAGGCTACAGGTATCTTTATATATATATATATATATGTATGGGTTAGAGTTTGTTCTCTGGCCCAGAGAGCAAGTGGCATTGCAATGAGGCGGCTAAAATCTGTCTTTTCTCAACCAAATAAGCTGTTCTTACCCATATTCTCTACTGGAAGCAGTCCTTGGTCCATGCTCTCCTCTGGTTCATGCCTGAATACCGTCTGTGGGAAGCCAAACCATGCCAAGGATCCTGCCAGTAGTGTGACTAGTAGGATGCCACTGCTGCACGCTTGTGCCACAGGCCCATTTAGTTTCCTAGTAAAGCCATAACCTGTGAAAATGCAGTGGGGTTCATCAATCAATGGGACAAAGATGTCTTGCTGAAGAGAAAACCTTGAGCCATTCTTTAGCTCTGAAGATGAATGTAAAGTCCTCATCGGATGTTTCCAGTAAGTATAGGCTTTTCTGTTTTCTGCTGCGCCTGGCGCAAACAAGAGCCACAGTGATCTAAAATGTGCACAAGGGCTAGCAAAGGCTTGCTCTCCCTAGCTTTCCCCTAACTGTAGCAATGATGATCAACTGGCAGTGGTGCCAAATCACTAAAGAGCCTTGGGCTGGTGCCAGTACTGTGACAATTTTTAAGATAAGTTTGGAATATATCAAAAAAGGTTGATATAGGAGTGAGAGGTTCAGTATAGGGATAGTCCCCTTCTGTGGTGATCCTGAATATTTAAAGATGGGTTAATTGACTGTGGAGAGAGATTAGACAGATTGGTCCCAAAAGGCTAAAGTGAGCTTTTATGATTACTCTGCTATATTACCAAGAAATTAATAGGTAAGGTGTACTAGTGTGTGCCACAGTGTACCCTGCTGCATGGTTTCCTGATGATCTATCTGTGGTCATGGTTGAAGAGTATATCTAGCCTACATGCACTGTCCTTTACATGGTCTTGGGATAAAGGGGGAAGGAGAGGAAGCTGTACATCTCATTGCAAAATGGAGCTAGGATGTAGCCAAAGTACCTGTGCAGAACCATAAATCAAACCATAAATCTTCCCATCACATGCTACCTAGCCATAGTCAATCTCAGAATAATTTATCTTTTGCTAATATTAAGTTGAACTTTTTGAGAAAGTAATAATAAATAAATTCATAAGAATCTACTCTGAGAGATTCTGTAACTATCAAGACCAAGAGCTGCTATGATTACTGCACAGACATCAGCACAAAAATGGCAATATAGTCTGCCAACAAACAATGTGCTGTTCCATTGCTGTAGGACTCTCAGCCCCAAATTACCATCTGTGTCCTGCAGTGTTCAGTGTTCCTTTTGGCTAATTAGCTAGCATATACCATCATGTGAAAGAAGGAATTGTTCTATCTTGTTGGCTTTTTTTGTTCAGAATTTAAGATATTTACAGTTGTTCATCTAAAAAGTAAAGTACTTTCCATAGGGAACCATAAATGTTCTGAGTACTACACAGAACAGAAAAGACACATAATTCTTACTGCAAAGAATTTATCTGATTCAGACAAACAGAACAAAGGGGCAGGCAGGTGACTAGTCACACATTTTCAAAATTGCTTTCAGACGGAAAACTGAGTTTTCAAGAAGAAAAATTTGCAAGAAATTCTTGCTTTGAGCTAGCTTTGAAACCAACCACAAGTTTCATTTCAGATATTCTGCTGCAGAGTATTGCAAGAGTTATAGTTAGGTTGTCTTGGGTTTACTTTCTCCTTTGTGAGATGGACTTAATTTCCCCCCGTGCACTGAACTGCCATTCCAGTCCCACAGATGCAATCTCCTCTTTTGCTAATAGGAGACCATGCAGTGTGCAACTGAATATATAGGCCACACAATATACCTTGTTTACAGAGAAGAATGTTCAGCAAATAGTCTGTAACTCCCAGGAGAATAGAAATATTTCACCAAAAAAATCAAAACAAATTTCCACAAGGCAGTTCCATTTCATAATTTTTTTCTGTCTTTCCCTTGCAGAAGAGCACTGTCTCCCATGCCAAACAGACATTGAGGAACCAGAAGGGGATTTGTAGTTGAAAAGATGAAGAGAGGAGACTGGTTACTGAAGTACATGGAGGTGACAATACTTCTAATAATTGGAGGCTGTTTTTTAAAGAATTATAACCTGGCAGACTCATCCAATTTCTGCTGACTCTAGAAGGCTATTGAGATAAATATATGTTTGCTTACTGCTTAGCAGTACAAGTTTGCCTAAATATTTTTTCAAACCACAGAGAAAGAGAAATTTGGCCTGAGACAGATATTCTGAACTGAAGAAGCAATGAAATCCTCTCTAAATATAATTATCCAATATTATTATTCATAATTAATACATGTTATAATTATTATGACTAAGCTCATATTTAGCTGTATCTAAAATGCTTCTGCTGCAAGTACTCTCAGATACATATTATCTTTATCCATCCAGAACCTACGCACAGGACTGATGGATTCCTGTTTCTTGCATAGAGACTCTGTTGAAAATAAAATTCCAAATAAAACCCTAAAGAAGGTAGGATGTGGCAGCAGCATTACTTCTTCTTTAGTGGGAATTTTATTTCTTATTAGTTCATAGAGTTAAGGATTTGGTCTGGCAGGGCCCTGAATCTTCTCAGCTGAATCCCATACCTACAATAATATCCTATAATATTCTATTGGTTTAAAACTTAATTATTAGACCATGCTTGGAGAAAATTCAGGGTAATTCTGAAAACTCTTGGACAGGTTAAATATAGTTTTGGAGACCCTCCTAGATAAGCCCTGCTGATATTCTACTCTTCAGATTCAACTGAAATTCAAATGCTGTTTGCAACTTCAGAACTACAATAAAACTGCAATAATTCACCTCAGCAGCTTTTCTCAGAGGAGCTTTTATCCCAGTTAGTTTGTCAGCTTTCTTAAACATGCTTTACTGTATGCCGACACTTCAGCTTTTTGGGTATTTCTGTTTTTTTGACCATATGAACCACTCCTTAAAATGGCCTGTTTCCCTGGCACAGGGAATGAAACTGGAACAGCTTGTCCTGGCAACTGTTGCTAGTCTACAGTAATTGGATGTATTAAAAATAAAAACAACAACAAAACAATTGTTTTTCCTCATTCCTTCCCAGTAGAAATCAATTAGTCACAGTCTTTATTTAGCACATGTGACATTTACCTAAGCAAAGGCAACTGGTGAGCCGGTTATGCGTAGCAGTCCTAGTGAGGTCTTACTCATGCTTCAGGTTTTGCACCGTTGCCCTGGTTGTCACTTAGGGTTAGTCATTATTCAGGGCAGTGCGGGAAGTTTCTCTTAATAGGACAAACTATTATGAGACCCATTTGCTTTGAATTCAAAAGGAATCAGACAGAGGAACCAGTTTCTCTACTTGTAGATGGAAGTACCCTCTAGCAGCATCATGCAAAGAGCTTCCTCTGTGTTAGGCTTTGGGCTTGAGTCACATCCTCAGTCTGTATTAAATCGTCACCTTTGGTGCTTGCTTGCTGCTGTCCACCACGTCTCTGCATGCTCCAGTTCACACCATCCGCTCACTAAATCATGCACTCATTTCTCCATTGCATAGTACCTGTCCTTCTCCCTCCACACCCAGGTCCTAACAGAAGTGTGTGCTGCGCTTATCTTCAGGCTCTAAGGTGCTCAAGAATCCAAGGGAACATTTTATTTTCTTGTCAGACGCCTGATTCATGAAGTGTGGTTGCAGTTGCCTTGGAAAAGTTGCTCAAGTCAGGTCAAAACTCAGCTAGGAAAAAGAAGATAATCAGGAAAGCTTTGGTTTAGTTATGTGGTTTCATTTTGGTTGAGCCAAATCCAGTGGAAGCTGAAGCCCCAGGGGTCTCTTGTAGATTCGATACATTTCCCTTCTCGAACTGAGGTCATTTGAAGCTACATCATCCATGTGTGAAACAAATGTCTTTGCCACCTGGCATGAGGCAAATGCCCTCTTGATGTTATCTCTGAACAAAATGTGTTTGACTCTAATCTGCTGGTACTGGCATGCATTTGGGCAGTAGTATAGTTGGAGTCTAAACTCTGTTCTCTCACATGGTGAATGCCCTAGTAACTATTGATTTTCCTATCCTGCAGCCTCCTGTCAGTATTGTGACTCCAGCTCATGATTTCCTTTGCATTTATTAACAGAATCTAAAACAGAATTGAGTTAAAATTCATACAACCTGTGAAAAGTTTTCTCAGTGTTTTCCTTCGCTTCAACAAGAAGTATCAGGAATAATTCTTGATTTGAACCAAGTTCATTTCTACTTTTGATTTTTCTCCCGTTATTGTCATGTCAGTCATTACCACTACCTCAGTTCTGACCAGCCTTGTGTATTGCCTGTGTTTTGAGGGGTCATTTCTATCTGTCAGCTCTCTTACTCTGAAAAAAGGAACTTTCTTGTCTCTGACGCTACCTTGTGTGAAAAACAATGTTCTCACCTCTCAGTTTCAACAAGGTATCACCCTGCTTCCCCAAAGCAAGCTTTTGTGATTGGTACATTCACATGAGGGCATTCTTTAACTCTATCAGCTGGTGATTAATCACAGCTTAGATTCAGAATATAGAAAAATTTTATTTTTAAAAGATACAGTGTTATACATAAAAGCCTCCAAGGGTGACTTTGAACTTTGAAGATAATTATTTGGCAAGCAATGTGGGGTCTGCTGACATAGTCAGTTAAAGAACATAGTGTGCTAATTTGCAGTTATACTAACAGAGATAAGAAGCCTGAACTACAGAATTCAGTACAATCAGGAGCATGTAAATGGGACCTATGTTGTGTCTGCAGAATCTCCTGAGGTTCTGGCTCTAGTTTAGAGCATTTCTTTATTTAAAACTCCACTGTCGGAAAGAGAAATGTGTTGGTTGTTCCAGAGGAATGTGAAAGCTGGAAGACACTCCTCCAGAAAGTGAGATTTCCCTTTAAAGCATGATATGTGATTTATCTATTCTTACCTGCTTTTCCTCTCCTGGCTAATTACAGAAACTATGAATTTTATTCCCCTTTTTAATGCATCTATTAGTGTTAAAGATTTTATTGGATGAATTGATAGGTTCTGAACTTAGCAAAAACTCCACAGGCGAGAGGATAGGGCAGCAGATAAGTGTAAGGACATTCGTGTTCTAGTTTGGCCTTACTGAGAGCACCTCAAGATGAACTTTGGTTATTCATGCAGGAGTGATTTAAAATGCCTGTCCCATTTTTCTGCCAGACACTATTACCCCAGTAGCAGAGGCAGCAGAAAGGGTGATATACCCTTCTCTCAGCTACAGAGGTCACAGCCTGGTGCATTCATCGAAACTACAATAAGTCTTAGCTTTTGGGCAGTAACTCCTGGCTGTGTGGGCAGGCAGCTGAGAATAATAACCTCTTAAATTATTCCAGCATACATTGCAAGAAACTCACTTAGAGGCACTCTGCATAATCTTGGGCCCACTTTTTCAGAGGTGTATTTTCTTTCATGAGCTTTGTGTACAGGCTGTATGTTTACATGTGCATGTGGGCACATAGACCTCTCATCTGTGCATGAAAATTTCAAAATTGCACACATTAATCTGTCTTGTGTTCCATGTGGGTGCATACTCATAGTACTACTGATCAGGGTAGTGCAGTGAGGCCTTTAGAAATCCTGCTTGTTTGCCTCTGTAAAGTGGTTGATAATGGCACTGTGAGCTGTGCCCTGGTTGGGAACCCTGAGATGACAAGTCAAAAGTCAGACACTTCTCCTCCAAACCAGAGGTCGGCAATGCGTCAGTTATTGCATACATCTTGTAACATCCCAGTGCTTGCCGGGAGCACTGCTTCTCGCAGAAAGCAAGATGCTTCCTCCTCTCTCCCAGGAGCTGGGAGCTGATGTGTCTCAGGATGTCACGTCCACAGCTCCTTGTTCCTGCTCTGCTGCAAGCCATGCTGCAGCTTACCTGTGTGCCAGATTTGGCAGCTGTGCTGCTAATTCCTGCTCACGGGTTGCATGGTTCAGTAATCAGTTCAATTACTGATAATACCACAACCACATCTTTGAAGATACCTCATGGCATAAAAGCTTTGTGGAGTAGGAAACAATGGCTATAAAACTGTGATGTTTGTGTTAAATTTTCTTGGTTAGAGTGTTAAATATGTGTTATAATCCTACATAATTACTGTATTTTTAATGGAGTCCAATAAAAAGATTAGTAAAACTATTCTGGGATAATTACTTCAGTGCTGTTTACAGAAAGAAACCAACAGCAATGAGTGCAGTCTAACAAAGGGCAAGCAAGGGTTATGGTGATCCACATCCAGATCTCCCCTGAATGGATATTACTTGTGATTCTTAGGAATTTCTGATTTGAGTAAGGTCTATGTCTTCTTCAAGTCTAAGTTAAACTGTTATTTCCCTACCTTTCATTTGTTTTAAAAAATATTAATTTATAAACAGCCGTACTTGACATTTCATTTGGGGTGAAGAAGCAGCTGACTAGTGATTTTCTGTGGTGGATGTATCTCTTCAGGAAATGTGTGCTGGAAGCAGGACTTCAGGGTTCATCTTGGCATAGCCAGACTTGAATCTAGCAAAAAATCACTTTATTTATGACTCTCAAATTCTGTTGTTACTAAGAGTTTTATGCTTACTAAAGTACAGTATACCCACATGTATGCCAAGATACATACACAGTGTTAATGGAGTTGTGTATGAGCTTTTGCAAATAGCTATCAGAGTGAATAGTTAACAGCCATGTCGATGGGGACACATAGAAGCTTCCATTCATGTTCATATGGCTCACAGCTCATAGGAAATATGGTTAATATCAATTGTCCTCAATTAAACCTTAGTGCTCATCCACGTTATCAAACCAATAAAAATGCTAGCCTGATTTAGCCCACTTGGGGATGGGAGCTTGGAAATGAGTATGGCAAGAGAGTGGGAAACCTGGATTGTGCTGGTCATGCCACCACGTCTAGCAACTCCTGCTTGAAAAAAAGGTAGAGCCTTAACACAGCTTGAACACCATTATCCTCAGGTTGGCACATGAAGTTGGAGTCCCCTCATAACATCTGACAACCGCTGGGCCAGTAATGCCAGAAGCTTACTTTACTCATGATTGACAGATCTCCTTAATTCTGGGAGGATGATTTTTATCAAATTCATTTTCTGGTTTTGATTCTTTTTCCTTCCAAAATAAAGACTATTAACAGTCCAAATTCACAATAAATCTTGAGAGAGTAGGTGTTTCCTTTTTTCTGTATTCTCTTTGGCTGCCTCTACCTTGAAATATTTCTGTTCCCCTCCCTCTACCCAGAAGATTCTGATAATGGGTTTGGGTGAAGTCATCAAAAAAAAAAAAAAAAAAAGTCGTGAAGTACATGAAAAGTCAGAAGGGTGTCTACTTTTTGTTGGATCACTTCTTTCAAATAAGGTCTGAAGTAATTTAAGAAAACATGATCTTTTCTTCTTCTTCCATCAGGGGAGGGTAGTTTAAGGATGAGTTTATTTCAGTGGGTTATACCTATGTAGAAAAGTGCCATAAATATAATTCCACTCTTATTCCTTAAATTTACGTTGTTGATAGCCATGTTATATTGTATACTCTGTATTTAGGACTTTCCAGATATTGTAAAAGGAGCTTATGAATAGATAAAAACATGATTCCTTAAAATATATCCCTCTCTATCTTTATTCTATTCTCGTCACCATAGTATCTGAGTGCCTAACAAAATTTTAAAATTAATAACTCAGGCTGTAATTCTGATCAGAAACATTGAATTCTATTGTTCAAATTTTCAGCTCAATTTAGATATGTTTCCCTCCTTCTCTTTCTTCAGACACTATCTTCTGCAGAAGGTTGCAAATATTCCAGCAAATGAAGGAACAAGATCTGCATTTCTTCTTAAAAACAGTGATCTTCATAAATATTGTTAATTTTATTCTAAGAAAAAAAGTCCATAGCAGGAGTTGTGGTACTGAAGACTTTTCCTTTTAGACCCTATTCTCATAAACCTCATTCATCTGGGCTCCACTCTTGAAAACAAAACAGGAGTTTGATCTTATTCTCTGTGAACCCTGAACCTCTTTGTAGTGAAGTTTATGCTGCAGTTTCAGAAGTGGGAGGATTGTGGATGTGACTATGGATGTAGAGGCAGATATCTGATGCCTGAGAAAATCTCAAGGATTGCTGTCAAGTATTAACCTGCACTGATTTTTCAGGGTAAACCTGAGAGAGGACATCTACCCTGCACAGTGGCCGAGTGTTCAGAAAGCAAGCTAACTTGAATGGAGCTTCTCCTGTTAGAGACAGTTCAGGTATCTCAAGTGGCACTGCACTGTGGGGTGCAGCCACAGCCTTAAGAGCCTTAAAGGGACCAGTGACTATTACTAATGTATAAAACATTATTGTGTAGTTTTTTATTACACAAAAACAAAGTGGTACAAGAAGAACTGTATTCATTACATAAACAGCACACTTCAAATAAGACTAACATCCTATACGTGTGCACATAAGTGTAGGAATATGAACCTTATAAAACACACCATGAATGGAACAAACTGTTACTGTTTGATGTAATTTCAGTAATTTTGTAATCAAGAATTTCTACCCACTACCTGTGAAAGGAAAAGTACACAGAGTTCTGTACACCCATTATGTACTTACTCCTTCTTCGATAGCAACAAACATGTTAGCTGTTGAAATGGTGGCTTTGGGTCCTTTTCATTATTCCTTGACCATTCACAAAGGTGTCATTGGTAGTGAAAGTTAGGAAGTGGAAAATCTGTGCTTTGATAATTGATATTAACTCTAATAGGAAGAAACAAAATTATAACCAAAATAAAATCAGCTATTTCAATTTTTTCCCCCCAGCAAGACAAAAAAGCTTATTGACGGAAAAATAAATGATGGCTAACAGTTGATTCCTTTCAGATAGCAGTAATGGAAATGGTCCTTTTAAATATAATTCCATATGTGAGCAATCATTGAGATCTGCCAAAGTTTTCATTGCTGTGAAGTTAATCTTTCATCATTTCAACATTTCTATATGGCTTCAGATCAGTTACAGTCAGAGCAACAGCAGCTATGGCCTCAATTAAAAATGTTTGTACTAATTGATAGAAGAGTGTATGTGTACATATATATACACAGACAAATATCAGTATTCCAGACACACACCAGAAACTTCTGCATTGCTAAAAGTAAACTCAAACTCATATTTTCCATTTTCATTTTTGAAGCTACCTTTCTTTTAAACTGCAAATTTTACTGATTTATTAGGTTCAGACATCACTTATCATTAAAACTTAGGTTATTTATACAAACCAAGCCTGAACATCAGATACTGGAAGGTCAGTTTTTGGCACTGCACTTCTGGAAAGATGTGAACCAGTTGGAAGGAATCTGGAGGAAAACAACAGGAATGACTAGAGGTCTAGAAAACATAACCTATGAGAAAAGATGAAGGAACCGAGGTTGTTTAGTCTGCAGAAGAGCAGACTGAGGGGAAAATGTTAATAGTTTTCAAATATCTACAAAGCAGCTGTGAGGAGGGAACAGCTTATCACTTCTTCAAGCTGATGGCTGATAAACCAAGAAGGAATGGTCTTAAACTGTGGTAATGGGGAGACAGACAAGACACTAGAAAATACATTGCAATGGCATGTCCCAAGATGCACTGGAAGAGTTCTGGGAGGTTTTGGAATCTCCCTCACCTGGAGATTTGAATGAACAGATTAGAAAAACGATTGCCAAGAGTAGACTTTGGGGAGAGGGAGAGGAAGTGAAAGGGGTGAACTAGGCAGTCTTTTAAGAGTGCTTCCAGTCCTTGTTTCCAGATTCCATGATTTCTATATGAAAACCAAGCATTTTCATCAAGAATGCAATCCAGTTGTTTGAAGGCTTGAATTTTCTTCTCGCTTTCAGTAACATGAATGAGATGGGAATCTGATGTTCATTTCCTGATGGGCAAACTAGTTCTGATTTCACACTCTGGGTTGTGTGATATAATAGGACAGCATGCTCCCTGCAGTACCATTCCAGGTGTTCACGATAGCCTGGGGACAGATTTCCTTCCAGATCAGGATGCACCAATGGAGAAGATTACTACCCCACATCAATGCCTGCAGTGAGAGTATACTGTCTTCTTGTTCTGTCTTTCCAATTGGCTACTAGAGTGGCTTATGTGGATGCTCAAAAAACATTTCAGTCAAAATAACCAGATTAGCAAAGATCTATTTGAAACATGTATGCTAACCTGGATATCTCACTTGACTAAGCAACTTCTGCTAGTAGGTCTTCAGTGACGTCAGTAATAAGGAGGGGCTGAAGCTGGGCTAGTGGGTCACATAGATTTTCTTCTCCCTCTCTTAAAACTGTGTAGACATTGCTCTGACCATAATTGTTCCCGCTAATCTTGCTGCTCTCCTACCTGTCACTCTTTCTTCAAGAAACAAATCTCTTTACCATTTCCTCCTATCCAACTCACTTTTAGATAATTCTTGCTCTGTTGGGCAAAACTCATGCATCATGGATTGTAGCTCTGACATTTTTTATTTGACATAAAGTTAATATATGTGGGGATAAGTTATGGTCAGTGCAAGACAGAGGAGGATTGGAGGCTGTAGTAGTCCTCAGGAAGAATGGACAAGGTAGATAATGTTTTACCATTGCTTTAAATATCATGTTCATTTTGATATATTGTCTTTCTGGCAAACTGGGTCCGTTCTTCAGGTATTGCCAGCATGAAGTTGATGATGCATTACATAGTGCAAAATCAGTCCAAGAAGTTATAGTGGTAATTGGCAAGCCCTCCTTTCATTAGGAGACTGTTAATATTTGCAGGATAACTCAGACACTTCAGTTCTTTGCTAGCTAAAACTCAGGATATAACTGGGGATGAAAACAGAAACTACTAAGAAATTGATTAAATGTTACTTTTTCAGACTCTTATGCTGAGATCCAAAAATGAATCAGAGGTTGTGTGCTTCACCTTTAGGTGCCTGGATTCCTAATTGGATCCACAGTCCCAAGCCAGGCTTATGGTCTCCTTGTTCAATACAAGGGGATAAGAAAGCTCCTCAGAGTGGAGTTGCAAACACCTGCCAACTGAGCAGAAAGCCCCTTCAGCCAGCCTCTGGAAAATGCAACAGACAGAAGTGCATTGAATAATGCTGTCTTTCTCTGAAGTCTGTGCACTTTCCTCAGCCCTCCCTGTCAGAGGTACCTCCCTCCCTAGAGACACACAGCCTGGTGTCCTCTGCGGTAGCTAAGTGCCTTTCTGAAGTGGAACAGGATGTGGGACAATCCCTCCCTCAGCTTTAGTGGGGACAAGCCAGCCCCAGCTAGGTCTCCTCACTGCTGGGTTAGGTTTGGGGCTATGAAGGGCTCATTCAGATCTTCCCCTTGCAAGGGACTCCATGAGTGACTGGGCTATGGAAAGGAGATAAAAAAGAGAGGGTGGACTAACCTCAGTGTGTGAGGCCTTCTGGGAGCTGGTCTACAGCTGTGATATGCACACACCAGGGCCCAGGACCCAGCATTCACACTCACAGTTGAAAAAGTAAATTATTCTCCTTCTTGCTCTGAGACTCTGAATGAATCTGTAATTATCATACCCCTGCATACTGATTTCAGTCAGAGAACTGGGCAGTGCCCTCGGCCTAGCATCTCTCACATCCCAGAGCTATCTTCTTCCTGTGGAGCCCCTGGGTAGAGAGGAGACTGCTGCCATCACCCTCTCTTCCTCCAGCTACTTCTGGCAAAAGCGGAGTCCTCACCTGCTGTGATTTTGAAAGAAAGGTAAGGAAAATGTTCAGGACAGTGAATGTTGAGGGAAGAAACTGAACAAGGCACACACAATCCGCAATAGCCTTCCCCAAATAGCCCTTGGTTATCCTAGCTGGGTCCATACTCAGTATGCTAGCTGTTGTAGGTCCTGTCCTGGGACATGCACCCTTTCCTGTAGGGGAGTCCATGCTTGACTTAGAGCTGCAAATTCTATTGATGTCCAAGACATGGAAAAATTCAGCTTTGTGGTGTGCTCAGGGTTGCAGCATCTCTAGCATAGGCTTCTTTGGAGACAGCAATATTTTGCAGGACTGGAGGCAAAATACAGAGGAAAGATTTTGAAGACATCATATCAGAATTAAACTGATTTGTCTTTCTGAGACTATGTAAAAGAGAAAAAGCAAAGCTGTGTTCCTTACAGGGACATTCTTTGTATTATGCAGATATTATGTTAAGGACCTTATGAAAGTGAACATGGTTAGCAATATATTGTGTAAAGCCTGAGTCCATGACTGCTAAAAAGCTAAAATAAACCCCAAACTTTCCTCCAGTTTTTTGGACTTTGCATCCATCTGCCACGTCTCTTGTCCTACCTTGCATTTCTGGACCCTCTGAAATTCCCAGGTGTGTATAAGAATGACTCACACAACCTCCATCTGCTCTTTGATCCATGTTGGGCACAAGAACCTTATATCTCTGCCATGAAGCCAAAGGGCTCCCTTCAAACTGAACACACTTTTTGGGGTGGTTATAATGTCCCCTTAAAGGGATACCCCTATCTGAAGATTGCATTGATTTTGAACATAACTTTTTGGAAGATGTAGAGTTATATATGTTTGCAACATTATAGAAACTTCAGCAATGCAGAATTAGAATTGTCTTAGAAATTAACATGATCCAGATCATCCTTAAATTAAAGCTTTAAGGTTGCTTTTGTTCTTCATGATATTTGCAATTGCTTATTTTATAAAGTTACTGTGCAAATTCTGCAAGATGCACTGTACCTGGGGTCTATCTTTCTGCACTGGCTATCCACTTACAAAGACATATACAAGTATTTCATTCAGATTATAGACTGAAATCTTTGTCAGGGCCTTAAATTAATGAAGATGAGTAACATTTGTTTGAAAAGTTAGAAATAAATATTAAAATGGAAGCTATTTATATTCTGTAAGACCTCAGTTTACAGATTCACTCATAATTTGCAGATTTACTCACAGTAAAGTTATGAAAGTTAACAAACTAGTTAAAAGTATGTACACAGTTTCCTTTAAATAGTTCCTTTTATCTGTAAAGCAGGCCTGGAAACACTTCGTGACAGGATAAGACTTAGAAATTAATGGCAAAAGGTGTGTGGCAGGGGAAACCAGTAACATTGTTATTAAGTAGGACATTATTTTGCATGGATGCTGGTCTGAATAGAAGGACATTTACCAGAGCAAAACACCCTATCTACAAATATGACTTTGTCTAAAACATTTCAGCAACACAACCAAGGAGTAAAAGTGACTTCAGGAAATGAAAAATAACTTCCGTTTTGCTCAGGCAAGCAAGGTCTCTTTCTTGAAACAATTTCATAACCCTTCACTTGCATATAAATTACAAGTAGCAAGAGACTTATAAGAGTTGTACAAGCATGTTTTGTGTGATGAGCAGCCTCCTCCCAGCTGCAGTTTTCAGAGGGGGATGGAGAACAGCATTCTTCATAGGTCACCATTCACACTTCAAAGGGGACATATATGGGAACTAGAATAACACTGGTGCTGTTCTGAATGTATATTAGAAAGCACCAAAGTGGATATAATTTATCCCTATGGTATCCAGATGCCATGGAAACCCACCTCATGTAAGCCAGGATGTTTCTTTTATGATTTAAATTCCATTGCTTCTGGCCCACACGAAGCATATGAATACCACCAAGGGAGAGTTCACATATAAACTATTGAATACTGCCTAGCAATTTGAAATCCTTTGCAAAGTGACAGTAAGATCATTTATATGGTCCCTGTGTACATTTTCAATCTTTTGGTTGCTTCAAGAAGAAACAGAAAACTCTATAATGTAAAACTTTATATAAAGCTCTGTCTATGATGTTTCAGTATGAACACTTACACAAAAACAAATTGCATTGTACTCTCACCGGATAGCAAAGTGATCAGGACAGAGCTTTCATAGAACATGCAGGCCTAATGAAGATACTATTTCCTTAAAGAGTGGCTAAATAGAAAGCCCTAAAAGTTCTTAAAAGGTTGTTTAATGATTTAAACCAACTTTGTTTAATGATTTAAACCCCTTTTTGCTGCATCTAATTCTCAGTCTCTGAAGGTTCCTACTTGTTGTGAGAAAGGAAAATAGATAGTTCATATTCTAAAGAGGAGTAAGGTAGTTGTGCTGTCAGAAATCTAACTTTGGCAGCAAAGTTTAATCTTAATTTTGTAGGAAAGGAAGCAGCTGTATGGCAAGCTGTCTCAATTGTTTGTAATATCCTTAAAGTTCAGTGAGGACTAGATGATGACTCGATCATTTTTCTTGTATTTTTTTTCAGAGGTAGAAGTAAAGTCACTAGAACTGTCTGAGTTGTTCTGTGAAGTTTCTGTGGCCCAGTCTGTAGGTTTCCTCTGAGTAGCAAAGACAGAAGTTATCTCACAGTCACTCACCATCTTCCAGCTATATCCTTCATATCCTTCACAAATCTATGTTGAAGCTAAACAAACTACTTTTTCATAAAGGTGTTTCTTGTTAGCAGTCAGCTAATCCTTGCCATGTCAACCTTCTTGTGCTGTTAGCAACTTCCCCTTGTACTGCCCAAGCTTTTCTATATCTCAGTGCGGCAATATTTGGAATCATAGCTATTCTTTTCTTTCACTATCTACAACAACTGCACCCAACGACAGCAGTTTGTGTGTGTATGAATACTTGGGGAAAAAAAAACACAAAACCCCAAGTGCCATGCTTAATACTCTGGAGTACTTTGATATTTATTTTCTTTGAGGTTGGTCAGTAGCTACTGGCAAGGTATAGATGAGCAGGGATGGACTGCTTCTGTCAGCCTGTTTGGAGCCATATAGCTATATTCTTCAGTAGAATTTATTCATTAGTACACTCAAATAAAGTAGATTCATTAATCTAGTATTGTTAGAATATTTACACAGATATTTTCTCAAAATTCTGTACCAACACTGTGTTGCCTACAATACATGCTCTGCCTCCAAAGGCTGTTTTGGTTTGGCTGTTTTGGCCGCTCCTCCTTGCTTTACTGCTTCATTCTGCTGTTGTTAAAGGTCTCTGGCTGAGGAGCACGGGAGTAGCCTGCTGGGCTCGTTTAGGATGTGACCACCACTAACCAACTGTGTAAAGTTATTACCCTGAACAGGACTAACAAAGTAGAACATGTGCCCACACCTCTGCTGTTCCAGTTCACACTTAAACTGCTGATGGCAGTGGATTTGAAGACTCCAGAGTGCAAACTGCATGGCTTGCTGCCCAGTTTCTTCTGTGACAGCGGTGATGACTTCTTGTGTGGGGCTCATTAGAAAGCGGCTACAGAACAGAGGAGACCCATAACATCTTCAGTTGTTTCAGTTGCCCAGTGAATGTGATCACCTATCCCATTAACTGCAGTCAGAGATTTCACTGCAAGTCATACGGAGATACCTGAACATCATTTGAAGGAGCTGCCTTGGATACTGCCTGCTGAATAGCTGTGGCAGCCAAGAGTCCAGCGTAGGCTACGTTTCCAGCTATTTACTCAGCTTCTCAGGTGGGTTGCACAACCCAAGCTGAAAGTTGTGCTGCCATAGCTACACAGTAACAGTACTCCCACTAGTTTAAAGCTAGACTGGGTTTGTGTGCATGAGCTCCAGTCATGGCTCTACATAAACAGAACAACTCCGAGCTTCTTTGTTTGTGCACTGGGACTTCAATTCTCCACTGGGGTCTTCAGACATTACCGCAATAGAAATAATAATGAATCATTAATAACTTCTGCTGAATCATTTGAAAACTATTCACTATGTAGTGGATGTTTATTTATTAGTGCAGAATAGGTGATTGCACCAAAAGATGGCAAACAAAATGAGCGGTGGGCTGTTTTGCTCCAATTCATCATACATTTTCTTCTGGGGATAATTATGTCTTAAAATAAAATCAGATTATGTGCATTTGTGTTTGGAAAGGTTCCTCTTGCCTCCAAATCTCTTCTTAAAACGGCTTTGTTTATTAGTCCTCGTACTGCTCGTATTAATGCAGTACTGATAAAGTGCCTGTAGAGGGGTGTTTTTTCCAAATGAGAATTATGAGATGTCAGAACTGGGTATGTTCTGTACTTCTGTTAGTGTGTCTATGTTCTTCTGGCATAAATTCATGCCAGCCTCTACCTTTGGACCCAGGACAGCTAGATGGAGCTCTTTCCTCTCTAACAGGAAACTAGCTTTAAGAACTAATTTACAAGCTTGGGTCCAATCTTGCCAGTGAAAGTATTCTCATCTCTTAGGTCAGATAGCTCTGAGTAAGGACTTGGAAGGTTTTCCAAGATTAAACCCAAAGGCTTAAACTGGGAAGATGTTAATAATGTGCATGTGAGCAGAAGCACCCTAGCTAATTCTGCAGTGAATGGACTATTGACAGAAAAGATAAAATGAAAGAGAATGAGATAAAACTTGAAAGTTTCCTATGAAGCAAGATCTCTGTAATTTATATACACATATATACAGAAGATTGGATTAGATGATATAATGGTCCCTCTTTGTCTGCAGCTCAATGAATCTAGACAGATGTAAACTGTCTGCACTGGTCACTGAAGTTAGCTGAGATGTTGCTTGTAAGAGGCTGTGTTGAAACAAGCCAGGTAGTGGTCCTGTGATCTTAATAGCAAGGCCAAGACAAGACTAAACATTGTCTTGAAAGTGTGCAAAGCAGGGCAGCAGTCCCAGATATTCATGCTAGTTACTCTTGTTCAGTTAGGAAATTCTATCCTAGTATGGAAGTTTAGGGTAACTGTTATTTCCTATCCCGTCTGATATACATAAATGCTCTTCTGTGAACCCTCAGGAAATGAAGATAAACGAAAATGGAGAACCATGTGCCTTAAAAATATGCACAGTAAAGATATGCATCATTTATATAAATGTAATTAGATAGCACCTTTTGGGGGAGTAAAGGTAACTGTAATAAACAAAGATCTGAGGATGTTTACTCTTTGTTTTGCTTTGTAATACTTAGACTTATGCTGGGATTGCACTAAATCCTCTTAGAATCAGTGGAAGACTTTCCCATTGATTTGGAGCCATAGAACTGGAAATAAACACATCACATAATTGCCTTCACAAACAACTCATCAAACTCCACTCATAAAACTGTGCTTCTGTCAACCATTAGGTGTTTTTGCTTATAGAGAGAAACATAACTGAGCTGTCTGCTTCTGCTTTGGTCTCCCCTGCATAGTCTAATAACACAATGAACTAGCAGTGGGGACAGAGCTGCAATGACACTTGCTGGCACCTAAGCATGAGATCTATATCATGTCTCAGGCTTTTTCCAGAAGCCACCATACTCTTCTGTTAGTTTTGCTGTTTAAGACCTGGTGCCTGCCTCCCTGAGCAGCTGAAGGGAGGCAGGTATATTTGCTTTCATTAGTACCTCCTCTGTCATGGCCCAGAATGGTGGACTCCAAAGTGCAGCTTGTGATTTTCTCAGCTGTGCACAGCACTGTGGACCTGAAGGAGGCTGCCTGAGCTGCAGGACTCAGTCTCATGCTGTTACAGACAATTGCTACTTTCAGCCCCCTCTGCTTGTTTCGATTCCAACTAACAATAGTTACTGTTTGTTGCCACAAGTCCTACTGGAAAGTTATTTGAGGATCTCATTGCACTAAAGATTAGAAACCTCCTTCTAATTTCCAGACATGATTTATTAATAGCCAGTTTATACCTATTTATTCTTGTATCAGCATACCTGTAATCTTAAATAGAACTTCTCTCTCCATGCTGCTGATGGGGTACAGTCAAGCAATGTTTATATTAATAGGAATAAGAGGAAGGAATCAGTAGACAGAAGCAGTTTGTGCTCAGACTCTTCCATTACAGGCATTTGGGAGAGTTTACATGGGATTTGGCTGGGATGAAACTGTAGGGCTGAACACCCCCACTGAATATGTGGTTCAAAGCTTTCTGAAAGGAAAGCTGTACTTCAGACCTTTGCTTCCTCAACCTCAGGTCCCTCTAGGAAGTGTCACACTGTCTGTTCCCCTCATGCAGATGCATGCCACTGCATACAGCAGTTTCCCCACTACCATTACCCATGTAAGGTCTGATGTACAAAAGTCTAACTTCTGTTTCTGCTCATGCTGTCTCTGCATGAAACCATCTGCAGCTTCATCCACCTGCCTCCTTGTAGCCTGGACAGTGTCCACTGCAGTGTGCTGCAGGGAAGGAGTGAATCCTATGGCTCCAATAGCTATTCTGGCAGGACAACCAGAGTGAGCTGCCAGCTGGACTTGTGGATTTCTTTATCCCCAAGGAACAAAACTCATAGAACAACTAACTGGGAGTCCTTACTAGTGTGACTACTTCGCACAGGATTGATTGGAGATTCTGGCCATGGGGGAGTGAGTTGAGACTACTGGGACTGCATCACCCTTGGGATGACCAATACTGGGTGTGAAGTTTCTCACTGCAGAGGAGCACCACCAAGACTCTCTCCTGTGACTCGTGCCAGGACTTTACCATCCTTATATGAAAATTTGGAAGCTGATACCTGTATTCTAAAAAGCAGCTGTAGCCCTGTGGAGCCTTACAATCTGCAAAGCTTGGTCCATGGCTAACCAGTGTGGGATGGGCAAGTCCACCACAGTCAGAGTGGCAATGAAGCTCTCCAAGATCATTCTCTACACCTGCTTCCTTCACATAGTGCAAATGGGCAACATCAGCAAAATCGCTCAGACCTTTGCACTGCAGGGGTTGCAGAACTGTGTGTACGTTCGGGGAGCAGGGTAGTGCCCTACACTCTCATCCAGTTCCCAGCACATGGCAGCTATGACCACCTCCTCTACAAGGGCTACCACCAGTTGTTTTTCAGACTGAAGGTAGGCCAAAATACCTTGATAGATTTCACCAAAAGGACTCAGGATACTCATGTCTTCTGCAAGTCCGGTCATGGACTCAGTGGGATGCTGGCACCATTTTTTCAAGCTGGAACAGGACCATTCAGTACATTCAGGCCCTGTAGAGATGCTGCATACCCACACATCACTGGATCATGAATCTGTGATGAAGAACACATTGACAAGGATGGAAATGCTCGCTTCCTGGAGGGAATGTGCAAGTCAAGCATGCATTTGGCTGACTTTTGCAAGGTGGTGGGCCATGCAGAGCAGCCATGATGCCAGTGCCCTCCAAACTATGGGTTCCTGCTGTGTCCTGCAGGGTTGCAGGAGAACATAGTTTGGACAGTGAGATGTTCCTCAAAGGTGTTTTTTCAATAAATCTGTGCATAAACTGTTGTGCCTTCTGCACAAAGAGCATTCAGGATGACATATGTGCTTGGGATGCTCCTTCATTGCTTCTTAATTGATGGTGGCTACAAATATGGGGAACATCTAGGAGTGGGCAAGGTGTTTAAATATCCCCATCTTTTCCAGAAATGAAACTCTGTAATTGAAATGTGGAGGTTATAAAAGAAATAATTCCCAACATGTATCCTAAATCTGCTTGATCCTCCCCATCCTCCAGGAAAAGGTGTGGGGGATATCTTCATGCCCTTCTGCAGCCCTAAGGGTTTCCTGCTTCAACTGCCCACCGGCAGCACTCAATCCACTGTCTCTTTTTGGCAAGCACAGTTAACTCTAGCTGTGTCTTCCCTGACTCTCTCTGCCCTTTGGGACTTATCCTGCATATCAATATGTGGCTTTGACTCAATCGTTCTCAGGAAACCACCCCCACCCTTCCCCTGAGGTGAGTCTCCCGCCCTCGCAGGTCTTGCCTGGAGCAGTTGCCTGGGGGGATGTAGCAGCCAGAATATACATCCAGCTCAGGAGAAAGGGATGGTGAGTGGGTGCTTTTTTTGCTGCTCAGCAAAGATCTGACAGGAGAAGGGGGCCTTGAGGGTGGTTTGCTTGCATGTTGCACTGCAGAGAGCTGGCAGGAGACACGGTGGTGGGAGGGAAGCTTGTTGAAGGCTCTGTTTGCAGAAACTGCTTGAGGGATGGGAAAATTGATAAGGGTTGGGGTAGTAGGGCTGGCTGGCCCTGGGTGTGAAGGGACCCCCTCAGCAAGGAAGGTTCTCCTCCCCTGTGTCAGACAAAATTTTCTCTCTCACTTCTTCCTCCTTTATATATTTCAGGAAAAATTTCCCATCTGCTCTGTGACTAGGCTTTTGGCTGAAATGTTCAATTCACAGAGAGGCTGAGCCCATCTAGCTTCACAAGCGGCCATGTGCCTTTCCCCAGAGGATCCTCATAGCTGGGCCTCTTCAGTCTCAGAAACTCTGCTTGCCTTTCCACACACAAGGCACTTAGGGACCGAGCTTTCTGCATGTACCAGCAGTGACACAGCTATTCAAAGAATGACTACACCTTCCAGTTCTTTGATAGGCCATCAGGACCTACAATCCACACTCCCTTCTCCAGCTCCCTGCTCATTTCACATATTTCCTGCAAAAAAGCACTGCACATGCTAGGAAGAACCAGGGCTTCAGAGCAAGGTCAAATATCTGTAGCTAAGCAGAAATGGGTTAGCATAGGTGACTTTATCTCCTGAGAAGGCAGACAGGCTCTATCATTTGTAAGGAGATGAACAGAGTAGGGGGTGGGAGGGCCAGCATGGCCAAGAATTGCTAAGAGTAAGGACAGCTGCTGGTATGGAGGTCCCTCTTCAGGATCCCTTTGTCCTCCACTTTCCAGAAGCATGGACTCCAAGCTCTGGAGAGAGGTAGAAGAGCTGCTTTTTCCTACCACTTCTGCTCCCAGCTCCTGCCAGCTGCTGTTAATTCTCCTGGCCCTCCTAAGCATCCTGAATAATCTTTGTAACAAAGCTCAGAATTGTCCCTCTTCTCCTTCCTCAATGCTCCCTTGACCTGAAGCACTGCAGCATCCTCTGGGATGGCCTCTTGAGCCTTTTGCTTACAGCAGTGTTGGGGTGGGCTGACAGAGGAAGGGCAAAACAACCTCTGTGCCCCATCTTCCTGAGGTGTATCTTGGAGGAGAGGTAAGCAAGTTTGTCAGCCCTTCTCTGCCTGTGTGCTGATTCTGTTGCCTGTGGTTATCCTCTCTACTGCTGCCATGCTGTCATGGGCACAACTTTCTGTAAGATTGTGGGAGAACTGGAAAAGACCCATTTCTGCCCTGACAGACTCCTCCTGAGAAGCAGGTGAAATCAAACTTTGAATATCCCACCAGGTACTGGTTAATTACCTCTATGCTGTGTCCAGCACTTTAATACAGGAGACCAAGTCTCTGGTGACCACCTGACCTCTGCAACAAAGGAAGGCAGAGAAGCAAGAAGCTTCAAGCATCCAAGTGTAGGGAGGGGTAGAGGAGAGAACTTCTATTAGGCAGTTACAGCAGCAAACCGCCTCCCTGCTCACAGTGATCTCTTACTTTGTTTTCATAGCCTGGACTGCATATAGATTGGGCCAAACCCTCCTGCTCCCAGAGGTAGTAGAAGTTGTTGATTGCAGTGAGGCATCCCCTCAGGATTTGCCATGAATCTGCTTGGTGCCTTGCTACTGCCTATCAGACTGAGGAACAGTTTGGGGCTGTGTGTTTTAGGGGCTATACAGAACCCTACTGATGCTCCCTCCTGTAATCAAACACCTGGAAATGCCACTGATGCCAACATTTGTCTACTTTCCCATCTCACCAGATCATGAGATGCCGTGCTGTGGACTTCTAAGGAAAGCAATGGTGTGTCAACAAATATGATGGAGTATCATTTTCTTTCCCCACTTCTCTCCCAGGAGTACAAGACCCACAGACTATCCTCTGTCCACAGGCTGCCTACTCAAATAGGGAAAAAAATTGTTTCTCTGCCTGGATGCTCTGTCCCTGTGGAACTGAATTTTCTCTAAAGCATTATTGACTATTTGGTGCAGGGATCTCCACAAAATGACAGGAATGACCATGGGAAGTCCTGGGAGGAGGTGGGCATCCAGCGAGGATGGGTGATCATGCAGCTTTTTTTATCAGTCTTGGAATGTGGAAGGAAGATGGAGAGAAGTACCCAGCTGCTACCCCAGTAGCAGACTTGTGTTATAAATGCATGAAAACCCTTTGGCCCATACTTTTCAGTCTCATGGCTGAGGACAGGAGTAGGAGTAATAGTGTTACTGTGCACGGTGCCACCACTACATCTTCAGCTGATAATCCAGTGCATACAGGGAGAGAAAGGCACCATGCAATGATGCATGGAAGGCTTAAAGGGATGAATCATCATGCTGTGCTGCATTTGAAGCTTACCTGGATGCCTGGACTGAGCTAGGTGCTTGTACTGTGCGGGACTGAATGAGTGGTTTTGGATGTAGATAGTAGTTACACAGAAGGATTCTCTGGCAATTTATAACCCTTGCAGAACAGCTTGCAAAAGTGGTCAGCCTGGTAATAGGTTAAACCACAGTTCTAAATCTACTGCTGCAATTCTGCTAAAGTTTCACTTCTAGCCTAGAGACATGACTAAGAAACAGTACACTCAAGAGTTAGCAGCACTTGCACAGAAGGCTGTGGTGGGGAGGGTCCAAGGAAGGAGCCCCTCAGAATGCCCTCACATGCCTACTGCAGGGTCTAGGGATGGAGTCTCTAGGGAAGTACTGGTTTGGTAGCCCTGTGACCCAAGGGTGTGAAGATTCACTTTGTGATGAGCTCCCACTCAAAGACCTTGTCAGGCTGTCTATAATGGACACAGATCTTTTGCTGTCTCCACAGTATGAGAAAAACTACTTTTATCTTGACTTTCATGCAACATGGCTGGCAACCATGCGTACAACCTGCTGATACTGCCACTGTGCTATCCAGTTGCCTGAGAAATTTTCAGCCCATTCATGTCACAGTCCTATGATTAGTATCATTTCCTCAGAGCTCATTTCCACAGATCTCTGTGAATCTTCTCAGAAAATGAAGAAGTAGCTGATACTTTGGCAGACAAGACAAAGGGGGAAAGTTGGAAATAGGATTGTTGATAGAGGGTGATAAAGAATCAGCAGTTCAGCTAGGTGGGAACAGTAACAGAAGGTTGGGCAGGCAACCAAGGGAAAGGGTAGCTAACCAGAGAAGTCTCTTTGGAAGATGAAGGGGCATTTGCAAGCACAGTTGTTGATAAATAGAAAGGCACAGCTGGCCCTTGGACCTCTGCATGGCAGGAGAGCCACTTTAGGGTGTTGTGGGGTAAGTGGAAAAGTCAAGATCCTCCTAGTAGCGTAGGTATTTTATATAACACCTAATGTTGATGTGGCCTACGTGCTGGTTTGAAACCTACTGTCTCCCTGGAGCACTGGAACATTTCTGAAGTGGAGATTTCATTTTAGTTTCCTCTAAAGGGAATCTAGCTTTTGCTCACCGAAATCACTCTTCTGGCTGAACCAAGACAAGAAAGGAGGCAGTCAGGGGAGTTTCTTCAAAACTGCGTGACTGCTCTAAGTGACAGTGTCAATGTAGACATTACCTCACACTTTCTCCTTCTCAGTCTTGAGAGGGTAAGGTGAAACAAGCTAAGCTGTTTATATTTGTGTCCTGACTTAGTAGTTGAGACGTGGCACTGGAGTTTGAAGCTATACCTACAGGATCTCTGGTCTAGGCTGCATGCCCAGCTTTCTCTTTTGAGGAATTTGGGTAGAAGGGTGCTTTTTTGCATCTGACCCACTCCACTGATATCTGGACATGGAAACATGGAAGCATTCTTCAGTCAGTAAGATGGACATGACTTGCAGCCTGACTCCACTGAGCCTAGTGTTGCACTGCAGAAAAGGCCCAGGTTCTTGGGAAACCTAAAGTCTTTAAAGAGGACTTTTTTTTTCAGGGCAGTACGTGATGCAATAAGATGTGCCCCAAAAGTCCTACAGTATTGAGAAGGCTGGACAAAACTGGCTTAAGTAATTTGGGACAATGAACTTACCCCACTGTATCTATGTGCTTTAAGTAGGAACATTTTTCACTTCTCTCTTTAAATGATACTTTTGGGAATGAACAAAGTAGAAAAAATGGACTGGATTTTTTTCTTCCCCCAGAATGTAACAGAGTGCTGTGGTTCAAATCAGATCTGTTTCCTCTCTTTAGGAAACAATGTGCAAATCTTTGCACATAATAATACCTATTTTAAAAACAAATCTTTGACATAGAATTATAATTATTAAAAAACGAAATGAAAGCTTCCCAATTTGGTGTCTGGCATTTCCCCTTCACTACTTTGTATGTTCCATTTGGATAAGCATCAATGAATCATCACAAGTCATTTGCCTGAGGTTTAGCTGAGTGATAAATCTAACTTTGTTTCTCACAACCTGGGAGATTAGCAGGAGCATAAATTAAGAGTTTTATCTACTTCAATCATTAAGAACAAATATTTAATTTTTATTTATCTTTTACACATATTGTGGGGTGATATAACTAAGAGTTTTTTGTTTTCTTTTGCTCTTTTGATGTATTTCTTTGGAAACAAGATACTTTAATGTTTCAAGGTGGGTCATTGCTGAGATTTTGTAGACTATCAGGCACCAAGAATCTCCTGAAATACCTGAAAAAAAGCTTTTACAATCAGATCTGCTTAATCCTAAATCAATCATCAAGTCCCATTTCTATATAGGTTAGTAGATTCTCTGGGCTAACAAAAGGGTGACAGGAAGCTAGACAGCCAGATATTCTAATAAAGTAAATGGGGATTAACCAGGTCTGAATGATGTTCTGCAAAACAAGGAAGAGTAAATGCTAGTTCAGAGTTCAGAAGGGCAGATGAGAAACAATATTGCATGCTTTCTCCCCTTTGCCCTGTTAAGGGCAATAGCATCAGCAGTAGGACCTATCAACAGTATGACCCTATCAATAGTAGGACCTAAGTTGTAGTCCCTCTATAGCTGTGGACCTTGCGGGAAGTTGCTGACGGAATCCAGTTACATACACACTGCAATAAACAAGGCTCATGAACTACACCTGGAACACAAGGAAGTCCTTTTTGGCATGTAGGTAGTCTTGGTTGAATGGCAGAGCCTTTGGAGAGACAAATCTGAGTAAAATCAGTTTTAAACCCCTCTGTTTTCAGTGCCCTACTGTGCTGCTGAGAGTAATCTTTGGTATACTTAATTTTTTTTCTCCCGTTTTGAACAGCATTAGGAAAAAATACACCCAGTGTAGCTCATGAAGCTGCCTTCTCCTCCTTGAACTCTTTCTCGAGGCCTTCTATCATGGCCTTGGAGGAAGCCACTAGCTCATAATGGCAGTGGGGATTCCTGTTATTAATTAGGCTATATTAGGAATCAAACTTCACTTGATTTGGATCCTTTTAGTTCATCTACATTAAGTCACGCTCTTATAAATCCGATCTTTGCTGTCCTCTTCTATCTCCTATTGTTTGTAATGCTCGCTTGTGTTATTTCCTATGATAAAATGTAGGATGTTATCAGATGTCTGTGGAATGGAAATCAGCGTGTCTATAAAGGGATATTCTACATAACCAGATGCGTCTCTGAGGTGTGGGAATATGCTGACATAACCATTTGTGTGTCTGAGCCTCTGATTCCTTTCAGACCACTTATCATACCAAACATTCCTGTGCTTCTAGTTGCTAACATACTATTGAATTTGTAAACGAATATCAATCATTTCCTTTTTACTGTCTCAGATAACCTGGTTGGGGATGGGGTGAGGAGAACAAATACTGAAGATACTATGCCACAGGGAAAATAGAAACATTAAAAAGTTGACACACCAAAATTCTTCTCCAGGCAGCAGTCAGTATCTGATACTTCAGGAAAAGTCATGCCTAACATCCACCGAGTCAGCTTCTAATGCTGCTAGTGGAATTTCTTCCTGATCCATTAGTGAGCTAAAGAAAATTTCCTGTCCTTGTATATATCTGAAAAATGAGATCCTTCCTTTCCTTTCCTTCCTTTCCTTCCTTTCCTTCCTTCCTTCCTTCCCTCCCTCCTTCCTTCCTTCCTTCCTTCCTTCCTTCCTTCCTTCCCCCCTTCCACCCCTCAACCTGATCTAATCAGGACAGGTAGGAAGAGAAAGAGAAAACACGCAGCAGAGAGCTGTACAGCTGGGCAGGTTAGCATGCACATTAGCCAGGTGATGGATAATGCTCAGGAATGTTTGCACACTGTGCATTTTTTAATTGTTCTCTATAAAGCAGTGAACTAAGGCAGGAAGGACTGTTTTTCTTTTACTCTGAATTCTTCACATCACCAATACTTAATATCATTAGACCCTTTTCCATGTCAGCTTGAGCTCCCTATAATTCTATCAGTGAATGTTCTCACTTTTTGTTCTTTTTATATATTTTATACATTTTGCTATTCAGCTTTCTGAATAATGGTTGCAAACCAGGCTGCTGGATGCAAAAGGAGGGCAAAATGTGTGTTCACTATGCTTGAATTATGTACCACCTGCTAGAGTGCAGTACAGAATACTCTGTCTGTGGTGTAAAAACAGAGCATATCAGACTAAATCATTAGAGGAGGATTTATCCCCCTACTACTCCATACACGATTCATGTCTTCTAGAAAGTCCTACATTTGATTTAAAAGTGCTCTGTCTTTGATATTATTTTATTCATACCCCCCCCCCCAAAAAAAAAGAAGAAGGTTCAGCTAGGCATGAGGTAATGTAAGAAATAATGCAGAGATGGGCAGTGTCTTTCTTCCAAGCAACAGCTCAGTCAGGCCATAGGTGAATGTAGGGCTGCACAGGTATGCACATAGTCCGCAGTTCTTCCATGCCAGGACTAGACTTTTCCCAAACAACCACTAATGCCTGTGACCTGCCTGAGGGAGTTCCTACTAAAGGTGGTCCCCATAAAGGCTCTGGGCCTCTGAACTTTTACCAGGGCTTTAGGACTAAGCATAGCCTCTGGCAGTAAGCTCCCTGCTCAATGCACCTTTATTGCCCCTCTTGTGAGCTGAAGGTGAGGATGATTAAAGCACAGTCTCTGAGCAATCTGGCAGGGGCAGCTTGCTTCCACTCTTTCCAGCTGGGACCTGCATGTTCATTTGCAAAAGTGAAGGGGTCTTTTCCTATTTTAGATGGCACAACTTAAACTGCGTATTCAGTAAAATGACTTGGATGGTTGCAGAGCAGTCCCACTTTGTTAATTAAGCCAGAGCTGTGTTTATTTCATTTTGACACCATGCTTCTTCCCCTCTTATATTTGTAGCAGTAGGAATCCTACTCACTGTCTAATAGTTCCACAGAAACATGCAATTACAAAAATTGCCTATCAGTCTTCATGTCTCTTGCAGGGGCCGACATAGCCAAAACACTGAAACTTATCTGACCAGATGTGAACTGGGTGTGTGCCATGGAAGCTTCCTGGTCCCTCCAGGCAATCACAGGCAGCACAAATCTGTGCGTGTGTGCGCGTGTGTGTGTGTGTGCGTGCATGCTGTTGGTGGGGGAGCAGAAGCATAACTACAGATTTTCTTAGTGGCTGTCAAATTATTCAATCCTATTTAGAAATAAGCACCATTCTCTCTGATCCCTTGGGCTAACTCTTAGAGTAGACTCAAGTAGTTACCTAACATGCCAAGTGAAAATGAGAAAAGGTGTATCATGTGAATTCATGGTGGTGCCCAGACTACTTGTTAGCCGGGGTAATAAGAAAATATGTTTCCCTCCATTGTTAGCTAACTGTGAGAACGGTAACTGGAAAAAATAATACAGCCTGGTAGGTGAAACTGAACTCTACCACAGCATTAACACATTAAAGAAAGATGGAAATAACAACAGCACCTGGATGTGTAGAAGAAAAGAAGCATTCTTTTTGGCAGAAGGAAAGCTAACTGTTTCCCTCCATCCACACCTATACTTTCTCTGTCTGTTCCAGTCATCACTGTAGTTCTAGGATGGTCTTTGAATGATGTCCCAGAAGAACATTAACACTCCTAGAAAAATGTTTGAAAGTGCTAACTTTGTCAGTTATCCACAGATTTTTAATCTGCAGCCGGAAATATGCTACAAGCATTCATTAAATGCCACTGCACCCCTTCGAGATAGGAAAGGGTTGTCTTCTCTGTTTTGCAAAGAGGCAATAAACAAACAACAATTATTAGTGCTCAGGTATAAACATAAAACATCAACAACAGAAGCCAAAATACAGTTTGCCATTCTTCTGTGTAACCATCCTCTTCTTCCTTTTAATACATTTACCAGTTAAAAAGGAGTGAGTAATTCAGAATAATAAAATGTAGGGAGTTATTCACATAGCCTAACTGCAATCTAGTAAGACTAGTCTCTCTACGTATTGAGACAGTTAGGATGAGCTGCCCATTGAAGGAGACTTTCTGTCTGTCTCTCTGTCTCTCGACTTTTGAATATGGGTGGCCAATTGCACGTCTCACAAGCAGTTCAAAGACTCCCTTGTGAAGACAATGCTAAATGACTGAGGCTGCACAGGAGCTGAGGCCAGAGGGCAATCCAGATCCTGGAGCAAGGAAGAGGCTGCACACTCTGACACTGCCATTCACGTCCCATTTACATCCCATGGCAAAGCAGTGAGACCCTTGGGGAAAACTGCCTCCTTCTACCTGGAAACCAGTCCTCATCTTCCTCCTCTCCTCAGGTCTCCCATGTATGTGGTGTTCTCTCTATGGCTCTTGACCATGCAAATATGTTATATTGTCAGGGAGACTGACTACCCTGAAGTAGTTTAAGGAAATTATGCTAAAATTAACAGGGAAGCTACCTTCAGGGTGACATTTGATCATTTAAAATTTTCTTAGGCTTCTAATTTCAACTAAAATCTGTTTTGAAAAGTATTTGAGTATCTGACAACCTTAGAGTTAAGTACCCAAATATCTTTAAATATGTGACTCCTAATCCATGCTGAATATGATTACCACCTTAGGCTAAACAAGACGCTCAAAGGTTTGGTGTTTGATCTAGGTCCTCAGTTGACATTTATCAGAATTTATCAGGTGCCTGTTTATTTACCATTTTCCCAAGAAAAGAAGTTGCATATTTTTAAATCATTATTTAAAATATTTTCTCTAATGAAAGAGATGAATTAACAATTTTATCTCTAGTTATCTCACTTTCTTCTCTAACTTATTCACTATTTGTATGTTTGTCTGTTTGTCTTAGTGAACAAAGAGAGCTGGGACATTGCAAACAACATACAAGTGAAACCTTTTGTTTTTTTTAGTATCCAATGACTTCCTCAGTGCCCTGGAAATTTATTTCCATGACAGCCTTCTTGAATGACATATTTGCCATTTTCAGTTTACTCTGTGTGTGTTTGCGTATGTTTGTGTAAGCGTGTGTGTGTGCTGGTGGGTGTGTGTGTCAGGAGAACAATTCCCACTGACGAGAAAGGCTGGGAGGAGGTATTTATGAGATATTATGAAAGACTTAGAAGGAAACAGTGCAGGTAGCTGCCAAAGCAAATTAATTATTAATGTTTATAGTTTAAAAGTTTTTAGAAGCCCAGCTGTTCAGGATGCGTGTGCGTGTGTGCGTGTGTGTGTGTGTGTAAATATAAAGGTTAATGACTCACACTGTGTTTAGTCAATGAATGAGTAAAAGTGCCCAGGCTTCAAGCAACAACTAGCAGACATGCCTGAGAATATCCAACCTAGTAACCATCACCCAGAATCCATAAACAGTGAAATTTCGCTTGCTTGGAACCCTCTGACAGCCCTGATATTATCATCACACTTTATGGGATTCTTTATCATGCGACAGAGAGACATACTGCTTTTTAGAAAATATATAGTGCATTTTTACAGGTGAATGATAATACTTAAGACAGCAGACCATGTTTCATACAAGAAGAAGCCATGTAGCTGATTTGAAATGTTGGAAGTCTGGTGTTCCCCCAAATGGCCTGTATTTAAGGAAACAGTTGCACAACTAACCAATATCCAGCTTGGCATGAGAGCTAGTTTTGTCTTCATCTCTGAATACCTTATGGAAAAATTTCATATGGAAAAGAACTCCACCTGATCCTGAACTAGTAGAGACAGACAAACAGTTAAAATATTTTTTTGAAATTGCATAAGGACTCAGTAGCTGAGCAAAAAGAAAAAGGGAAACCTGATGATTTTTTTAGTCAATAATTTATTCGCAAAAAGGAAAAGAGATTATACATGTACTATTTTCAGCTGTTGTCCAGGAGTAAGAGCTTTCACTTACAACACAGAAGGCCTAGGCTTCTTTTTTCTGCTTATGTGGATTTGCTCCTGGATCTCCAGCCCCACAGGCAGTGTGTTTGAATGCTCTGAAATAAGTTATGGGTTCTCAGTCTCTCTGGGTGAGCTTTCCTAATCTGTATGAGATTCTGAAACATGCATTGATCCTGGTGCTTCAAACCATGCATAATACCTTCCAAAACACACTGGAGTTCTTTGTGCCAAAAAGTATTTAAGCATTTTCTCCCCGGGGGGAAGAAAGGGTTCAAATCTGTTCAGAGAGAGGAGGAAATATTGAACCTTAGATTCCCACATCTTGGATGGCCGAAAAAATAATGGTAGACTTTTTTTCCGTACTATTTTTGTGATCAATGCCTACATCTATCCTTTCTTTTCCATTGCCTCATTGTTTTTAATTACCTTATTTGGAAACAAACAAACACTTTCATTTGATATAAGGTTTTGGCTTTTTCTTTTTCAACAAGACAAATGGGATGTTTTCATTTGTTCATGTCATGGTATTCCCCAGTTCTTACTTTCAAAAGTCTGGCTGCACCTGTTACATTTACCTAGCTTAAAAATATAGCAAAACAGTGCTCACTGCTGGTCAGAGCATACAGAGCCTGACAGTGTGCAGGTAATACGTGAGAAAGTACTGTAATTTGAGATCTTCAGAAAAGGCGTCAGAGAGAAGACAGAAATGACACATCCTGAAAACTCTGAGGTCATGACTTACAGAAAGAGTGAAAGCCAGACTATGAGAATTTTGATAATTCTTTGGTGCTTTACACAGATTTTTAGTAGTCAGCAAATTCCACAGATAAGTCTAAGTTTCTTTCTTCTCTATCACTTTGCCAGGTTTAATCAGGGATTAAACCTGACACTTGCACGCTTAAGGCATGGAGGGATCATGCACAAGGAACTGGGGCAAGGAGAGCTGCAGGTACTGCTCCAGCAGACTCAGCTGCCTGGAGTTCCTCAGCCTGGCAAGCCAAGGAAGCTGCAGATAGGTGGTCTGTGTCTGAGAAGACATGCTAGCATTGCAGATCTAAAAATTAAGTACATCCAGACAGTGTTGAAGTGATTAGGATCCAAGATGTGGGTCCACTTGCAACATACTGGTTCCTTTTCACAGGAGGGCTGAGTATGATTGCACTTGAATAGATTACTGGTTAGAGGATTACATGTTTATATCAAATTATATTGTGGGTTGCAGCTTCAAAACTTGGCTAATTAGGCTTCTAAAGTCAAGGCAGACAGGTTTTGTACTGTATGTACATATAATAAACATAACCCCCAGAAGATGATCTTTTACATTCTTCTTTTTAGTCCTTTCTGGGCCACTGGTCAGGTCAACAGGCCAAACATTAATGAAGTCTTCATCAGTTCCTTTCTGGAAAGATGAAATTCAGTATTAACCTGTGTGTGTGTGTGTGGGGGGGGGGGATGTGGTGTGGGTGTGTGTGCGCACATAGATGTGGGAGAACAGCCACCACAATTGTGACAATAAAGACCTGCTTTGCCTAAGTCCAAAGGGACTTAGAGGCTTATTGAGAGCTGGAGATCAGTGCTGTGGGGCGAAAGCCCAACAGTATGGGGAGGGACATAGGATTCCTGAACTAGACTATTTTCTTCAAAGCTGCTTTCCACACAGAACTGCCCTAACGTGTCAGAGCTGAACAGTAACAAAGTACCAGATATCATTACACAAATGTTAAAACCTGAACAAGGCAATGCCAAACAGGCACCCAGTGCAGGGAAAATCTGCTGAGCCCACACTCCACGAAGCTTCACAGCAAAGCTCAGCAATGAAAGTACCCTTGGAAAGAGGGAGGTGCCCAACACCTTGTGTGGTCATTGATATCAGCTTCTGTTCTCATGTTTTATCAAGTGAAACTTCAAACATTCTTAGTGAAATTTCTCCAGTATTCTTGAGCTGTAGACTGTGTCTCTGGGTGTTCAGGGGCTTGGGGAGTCTACCTAATCCATACATAAGGTCTATTCTTAAAGCATTGCCTAAGTATCTCAAAAGGCCAGGGGTACCCTAGGTATTCACAGCAGCACAACTCCCTCTTCCAGTTGCCTTGTGTTAAGATTGCATATACTGTTTACATGGCTGTTAGCAGAAGCAAATTAAAACTATAGTAGACCCACATTCACCAACATCTGACCACCTCCAGATAACCGGCAGTGTGAGCCATGCATGCTTTTTGATCTGTAATTTCATGACTCTCAGCAGCTGTTTATTCTCCTCCCACCCTTTCCTCTCAGGGCACATCCCACTCAAAAAGCATCATATGTCTGGGAAAGACTTTTACCATCCCTGCTGCTGAGCCCTGTTTTGGCAGCAGAGAGTCACTGAATCATGTCAACCCTGCTGTCAGCTGTACCGTGGCCTGTTTTTTCATGTAGACCCCTCTAACCATATGGCCAAGAACCCACATAGCTTGCCATCTTTCCCTTAGTTCTTATTTATCCAGTTGCAAAGCAAAGGCAATCAAAAATCACTTGTCACTTTGGTCCCTGCGGCATGTAAAAATTAAAATGCCTATCAAAATGTGGCTCTAAAAGAAAAGCAAGAAGGTAGTTTTGAGTAGTTTGTGTACTTTATACAAGTAATAGTTAACATTCTTCAATAAAGTTTAACAGATTCCTGTGACTAGGTTTGGGGTAGAGATTCTGAGGTATATGAGAAAGGAATGGTAGAAACACTAAAATTGTGCTAAAATCAGTTTCTGTACCAAACAATGGGAGGGCACTAATTGCTGCTTTTCTCTTTCAAAAATGTCATAAGGGGTGTTAGTGAGATCACAAGTGAAGACAATTCTTCAGCAACAAGTAAATTAATTGAAGCAATAACAAAAGTTAGAATTATAAAACGCTGTGATGAATGTGACATAATAGGGGCAAATAAGCACAGGCTCAATAAAGAAAATGTGTCTATGTCTAACCTATTCAATTTGTGTGAGAGTCCCAACACAACAGCAGATGACTAGGACTACTAATGGGACTGACCAAAAAGCAAGAATTGTGTTTTGTATGAAAAAATGATGTTTGAGCAATTTGGATCCTTTCAACTTTTTGTTGAAGTGCTGGGAGTTCCTGATATATCCAGGCACAAACCAGTTGACTATGGCACTTGGAACATAGTCTTAAACCTTGACATCCTCCATACCAGGAGAGATCCCTGACTCTACAGCATTAACTATTTGGGGGGTGTATTTCCCTCCCTCTCTCTTTCTCATGCATGCGCGCAMACACACAAACACACATGTTTTTGTCACAATTTCATGTGGTCTTAACATACTCAGAAAGGTTGCCAGTGAATGTTTCTTTAGAATGGCAGAACATTAGAAATTAAAGTTAAATTTCAAAATAAAAATGTTTTGCTGAAAAATTCCAGACTATCTTCAATACAAAAGCCCACATTCATGAGAGCCAAAGTGCCTTTATTAAAGCCTGTCACAAAAGTTTTAGAAGTGTAGCTATATATGACAAATAAGGGGTTATCTATTTTGCATTAAACAGAACTTGTAGGGACTGCTGGAATCAAGTGACTGTCAGCACGCAGGAAAAAAAAATCGTTTTCACCATCTAAACTGTAATAAAAGCCTCAGTAAAAAAAATCAAACAAATGTTAGGTTGCACAAGGAGATGCTGGAGAAGAACATGGTTATGTAAATGAGGATTGTGCCAAATTACTGTAGTCACATCTAACAACAAAACAGAACAAAACCAGAAATGGATATTTCATGGCAATGGGCTAAAATCGTGAAGATTATGGAGAGACCTCCACATTATGAGAGTGTGAGATAGTTCATGCTAGGAAGGACAGAAGGAAGAGGGAATATGAGAGACAGAGGTAAAATATTGAATTTTGGAAAGATTGAGAAAATGTAAATTGGGAGCTTCCTTTGATGCCTTTTTGTAACAGGAGAACAAGGGCACAATCTGGGAAACAACATGTTTAAACCTGGTTAAAAGAAAAGGCTCTTTATGCAACATATAATTATCTATTTGGATTGATGGCTACAAGATATTGGTGTTAGGAGCTTAGCAGAATTCAAAAAAATGATTAGACTTTTATACAGATAATGAGAACATTCATAGTTAATTAGACAGGATAAGAAATGTACAGGATATAAAACAAGATGTGTTGTGGCCTAAGAGAACTACCAGTTAATGGAGGTTAGGTACATATTTCCCCGTGGCTAGATTATTCTGTGCTTGTTCATTCTGGGTTTTCTTTAACCTTTCTCTGAAATATTTGGTGTCAGAAACAGGATAACAAGCTAGTCTGTGGATCAGTGCTGTGTTCTCAAATGATAATTCCTGTGCCACAAACAAAATAAGATAAGAGAATTGTATTTGATTAATTCTAAGGCCTGAAACTAGATTCAGGAGATATGAAAACCTGGACAAAAATTATATTTTGCTCTGTACTTTCTCTTCTTTTGTGAAGCAGAGTCACATGATCCCATGCATCCCTGCTGACACTTTCACAGATTCTCTTTTTTCTCTTCAGCCATTGCACAGAATTGTTGGGACCTTTATGAACTTAGAGGCTTTTTTCCTCTACCTAGTTTGGATGTAACTGACCGATGGTTTCCAAAAATGTCAGGGAGGATCAGCATGGGCCACTTGGTCTAACAACAATTTTAAAAGGCAACATCTGCCTGAAACTGAGTCAGATGAGCTCTAGGACAGGGCACATCTGGGATTAATGGATGTACAGTCTGAAGCAGTGGTGATGACAACTCAGAGGAGACCTGCAGTCTGCAGAATGTGTCGTGGGATCTCAGTGTGCACCAGCTTTACCTGCAGAGGCACACTGCAGCCACCCCAGGGCCCTGGTTCCCCTGGCTCCCTTCCAGCCCAGAAACCTTGGTGTCCTCTCTGTGCAACCAGGGAAGAGGGAAGACCAATGCATTCGTGGATCTCACCTTACAGCAGTGCTGGAGTCCAGCTGTCGCACTTACCTGAAATGGAGAATTCAGGCAAAATCTGATAACACAGACATAGCTTCAGAGATGAATTGGACCTGGCTCATTATTTCATTTATTATGTGTGTTGCAGACATCTCAGCTTCCTAAGCTGATAGTTCAAGGACAGCCCGTCTGTGGAGTTGAGAGAGGAATCCAGCTGACTTAATGCTGCGTGCCATACGGTGTGCTGGCTCTCGTTGGACTCTGTTAACTGCATTGACTAGTTCTCCATTGACTACAATGGGTGGCTGGGCACCTGAATTATATACAGTTAAAGGCAGAGGGACCTGAATCCATCTTTGGATCAAGCTGATTTCTGCAAGGCTCTTAGCTGTGAGAGACTTCTGAAAAACTTGAGTAATTTAAAGGGGAAAGGAAAGTTATAGATCACAGCCCGAATTTCTTATATTTCTGTTCTCTTAAAATGCTCAGGATTTCTTACAGTCAGGAAGATTTTCAGGAAGATACATATAACTGTTGACAAGACCTTTCTTATTTGTTGAACTCAGTTGTACAGAATTTACAGCAGTTTTGCCAGCCAAAAAAGTTGCTGTTATCACATTACCAGCCAACCGACCTATTATCCAACAGCATGGGTGGGTTGGAAAAAGTGGTGGGATGCTGATTTGTTGGGGGTGACAGAAGAATTTAAGTCTTTAAAAAAAGACTGTGTTAGGGAAGGCAAGGAAAGTAATAAAACATAAAATTACTCTCTTTGCTAAGTTTGATTACGTCTAGTATTGTCAAGTGGATTATAAGAAGTTTATAACTAGGTTGCATGTCTTTTGTAGGTCATTCTGTGTGTCTTAGTGAAGGGTTGGATATAGTTAAATACGATTCTCTGTTGGCTATTTTACCAGTACTCTGGCCTCCCATGATTTTAGGATTGTTCTTAAAAGATTATGTAGGATGTGAAAAATTCAGTCTGTAGTTTGTCAGAAGCTCTGCCTACTCAATATTTAGTGTTTCTACTGTGGTCAGGCCTAGAGGCAGTAACGGAGACTACTGTTCTCTGAAATTCTCTGAAAAAGAGTTCTTCTGTTCCAAAGGTCTTATGTTAACTAAAATTTATAATCAAATCTTTTCTCTTAAAAGTTAAACTGTAAAAGTAATGTTGACAGCATGATTGACCTTAAAATTATATAAGTACTTACAATAATTTAAAAATGTATATTTTCATGGCTTACCTCTAATAAACAATATAACCCATGATGTTGATCCCAAATGTCAATATAATACCATTTTTAGTTGTCATAATAATTGGATTCAATATTATAAATAATCTTTACAGCTTAAAACTTGTAGATACACAGATAGGACCATGGTTTAGCCAAAGTAAGATAAAATTAATTTGTTAAATCAGTCTTTCATATAGTGAAATCTGACTGATACCTGCAAAGCCTATGAAAATGGTCATTCACAAAATATAGAGGCCTTAAATCTGCAAAGAAAAATAATACATATTTCAAGTGGTTAAAATATAACTGTGATGTTTCTTTGCATATTTCCACAGTTATATAAATATTACAAAACTTTTTTTTCTTTACTGGGTACATCTAATTGACAAACTTGATTTTCTGATGCTTTCTTAAAGCACTATTGAAATATTGGGACATTCATGTATAAAAATTCAGGGATATTTTTAGGAATGTGTGCTTTTTCAGCTGAAAGCCAATATGCCATAATATAAAAGCCATGCCAGACATTTAGTTTTCTTGCTTACGTATTTTCAACAACTTTTATTGTGTATCTGTACAATTTATATGTTTCTGGTAAATAACAACATGTTTTGTAATAGGCAGAGATTTGAATACCAACTCTGTGCAACAGGCTACAGATTAAATTAGAAATGATGTGGTTGAGTAATGTCAAATCGCTTCATTTTTAGCTAAGAGTAACTAAAACAGGGCCAAATGTAAAGAGGCACCTGTGACCAGAAGTTGTGTTTTCTGATAGAAGAGCAACTCAAATACATCTGTGTAGGAACTTCCTAAGTGATATATATGAAATATATCTACTACAACCACAATACCTTTTGAAGGAGCAGCTTCTTACACATTGATATTAAATGCCTTCTTATGAGAAGACATATTGTCTTATGTGCTTTTTGAAGAAACCGTGTAACTTGCAGGTTTTAGTGCTGGAGGAAACAGTTAATAACTCCAATGGGGTCCATAATGTTGTCAATGGGAGAAAAAGTGAATATGCTCATGTTTATTAAACAGTCATATGAGGTAATGGAAGAAATCCTCTGGCCAGGTTCTGAGCTCAGTTACACTGGATAAACTAGACTAATTCTGGAATTAGTCCTCAAATAATTCCAGGAAGTTCAGAATCTAGATTTCAGCCTTCAGATTAAAAACAGTGTCTAAAAGTTGTCTTTTCACTCAGCTGCAATCTTTCAAGTTGTTCAAGTTAAATACATTCTTTAAAACCTCCTTGAAAAAGCTTTTGAAATTAAAGGAACTAAGATTAAATTGTCATCACCACACTAAATAAGACTCAAACCATTTGTTCATTACTATTGCCCGAATTACTGTAAACTTTAAGAATCTTGTACCCTGTGAGGAGTCTGCCTGGGTTCACTGAATAAGGTACTGCTAACCATCAGTAAGGGAATTAGAATCTTTACCAAAATGTTTTGGTTATTTTCTAGAACATATTTTATTTCTTTTAGCTATTTAAAATGTCATTTTTACCTTTATCTTTTAGACAGTTATTCAATTTATTTTAATGTCTCTTTTGCATATGTACTCCATTCTCACCACTTCTGTTTATTATTCATTACCCAAATGTAGGCTGATGTCATATCTTCCACTGAGCAGAGGGAATCTGAAAGGCGGATAACAGAGCTGGAGGACAAAGAAGAGGGCAGTAGCCACTCAGCAAAGTATAGTTGTGTGTTATCATTAGACTAAGTTGTCTGCATTTGAATGATTTTTACCCCAAAAGTAATATTATCTTGTACTCAGAGATAGACAATAATTTCCCCATCTCTTTTAATAAGTCTTCATCAAAATCTGGCCATATGTCTGTATTAATTGTATAAGAGTATATTTCTGTGTATTACATTCTTTGTTTTCGTAAACATGGTATTTTCAAAGCTGTTCCGTCATCCTCTTATTAGTTAAAATATGACATACTTTTCAAATACCGTGTGCTTGCTTTGTCTCCTACAGAAATAAACAACCAAGAGGCTTTCAACCCCCATGATTCCATGTGAGTGCCTTTCCTGATAAAAATTGGTCCTTTCTCAGAAACAAAGGTTAATTGGCCAATCCTGTAATGTGCAACTTGCCACCTTTTTGCAGATCTTTAAGGTTATCTTTAAGCATGTAGTCATTTCAGCATAGCTGGCCTCCCCTGATCTGTGTAGCACCAGCTGTGCAGCTCTGCCTTGCCCTCGGGCCCTGGAGCTGTGCAGGCCACGAGCTGCCTGGCAATTGTGGTCCTCGAAAACAAGGAGGTAAAGTTCACCTGGAAACTTTCATGCTCTTTCTCTGGGGATGCGTGCATTTCCATCCCTTTTGGCACACGTGTGTATGTGGCTGAGGACCTACAGAGCAGGGTGTCTTTTAATTTCACAGAGAATATATGTGTGTTCCCAGGGTGCTATACAGTTTGCAGTGTGGGATGTCTTCATTTTTTTTCAACAGTAGTTTTTATGTGGCTCAGCTCCCTTGGTAATTCTGATAAAGATGATGGTGATAAACATTAGGATCTGTGTTCGTGAAAGCACGTGAGAGGTAACTCAGGATACACTGTTTTCTAGAAGGTTGAAGGGAGGTATCTCCTTATATGACTCTCTTTTATTACTTCATGTATTGTATAAACATAAACTCTTTTATGTCTAGCTACTTTGTTCATCATGTGACTGCTCTGTTTCTATACTTACACAATTCCTTAATTAAAAATTGCAAAATCTTTCTACTTTCACCTCCCTGGTCCTGTCTCAAAATTACCCTGATGAAAGAAAATACTCCCATGCCAGCTGTGTGCTTGTACAGGGGCTTGAATAATTGAGGTGGCTCTATTGCACACTCTCTGCAAAATTGCTAGAGCAAAACAGGTTGAACAAATGCAGCCTCATTTGCCTGTGCTGTCCAAGTGGCATTTAACCTATATTCTCCCACTTTTATCTGAAATACATGTAACAGAGGTAGGTATGATACAATAGCTTTCTGGCACTACTGAAGCAAAAATCAGATTAGCCATGGAAAATCCATATTGCTTATTGGCTCAGGCACCCCATGTTGACATTTGGAACACACTGAACAGTTTTATTTTAGAAGGAAAAGCTAATTATGGATCAAGAATTTCTTTGGTACAGTCCTGTATAATTAACACAAAAAAGTATTCAAAGTTCTGTTTTTCTAATCAGTGTAGAACTAAGGAGGAGGCAGCTTCCTTCTTTGGAAATTCAAAGATGCCTCTTCATCTAGTACTTTTACCCCAAAACATTATTTGCCCCCCAAAAGCACTGCCTGAGAGCAACAGACAATACTGCATTTCTGTCTTCTGTTGATGTTGTCCTCACTTTCTGATTGTCTTATACCCAGTTGCAAAATAAAGCAAGACTATCGGATCCTGTTTCTGCAGGCAAGTCCCTGGGAACCTATCAGTTCACAGATATTAGGTTTTGGTCTTGCCATATTGGGCATTATCTTAGTATTACAGCTGCCACTGACCAAAAGAATGCATCTGAAAACTGAGTGAAGGATATTTAGTGTACCCATTACCCTTAAGCACATCTGTAATGGACGGTAGCTTGTAGCATCTTTCAGCTGGAGTTCTTAAGTCTGTCCTGCCCCAGTGCACAAGGTGCTGTATAATAGTCCATATGACAGCAGCTTCCCTGCACATTGGTCCACCAGATCTGGAAGATCCCTCCTATGCATGTGTCAAGGGACAGGAGAAGCTTTGATGTAAGGTTGTAGTTGGGGAGAATTTGACTTTTTTAACATATATTTGAGGTTCTTTGCTGTGTCTGGTACAATTGTCTGGCTGACCATAGAAGAGGTTGACCAGTTACATTTGGATAGAAGATAAGCTGTGCATGAGAAAGTGTATGGTGTAGGGTCTTTGGGGTGGGGAAGGTAATACTTGAGTCAAATGCTGGAATCAAATCAGACTTTGTAAGCCCATATGATAGAGCCCTGTGTTTCCCTTCAATAAGTCACCAGACATACTAAATAAGTTAAAACTTGCTTTACGTCATCCTGTTTAGTAATATTTTGGTTTTGCTCTGAACTGCAAAGTCATCCACAAGTTGCCAGATATATAATGAAGTTTAAATGCACATACAAAGGGAAACACACTTGCCTTGTTTGGAGATGCATTTAAAGAATAGATGTGGCACACCCTTAGGCACCTCGCCTATCTTCCTGACCTCCTCAGTAGGGATTCTTACTGTGGAAGGAGAGGTGGTTGATCAGTCATCTCTTATTCTCGCCTATGGCAAAAACAATTTCCCACACCTATCAAATCCTGATGTAACATTTATTAAAGACAATGAGAAGATTTTGATTTCAAGCCTGAAGAAGACATGCGTATCCAAAAAGTTGTTGGGTTCTCATTGGTTGGTTTAATAAAAGATACTATTTTTCCCTGCAAAGTTTGCTTGGCTTATCATTTGACTATCCCTTCTACAGCAATACAACTAAAGCTATCCTTGGCTTATACAGTCACAGGATTGAGTACCTATCACCCTTTACAAGTGCTCCTCTTGGACTTGAGCGTCTGAATGTCCCTGAGCACAGCTGGACTCTGAATGCTGTATTAAGTGCAAGACAAATGGTGTGCAAATGAATAAATAAAAATTCCTGAAGAAGCTCTTTGGCTGCTTATACTGCAATGAGTTATTCAGAGAATGTTTCTAGATATCAGTTCTTGTTTCAAGTAAGTAGTAGGGAATACAGAGTTACAATTTCAGTGCATATATAGGCTAGCTAGAAAGAGCTGGAGCTCTTTCCCTGGTTTACCATGCTAAAATTAGACAGAAGTATCATTTCCATTTTCATCAGCTAGATTAACTATAAGCAGTCGTATTTTCATGGTTGAACTTTCTCAAGAATATACATTTATGTTCTCTACAACTCCTCTCTTATGAAAATATCACCAAGAGATATTAACAGTATACATTTCTTATACCCCTGGGGTGCCAGCTTGTTGGGTACCAGAGGGCTGAGCACAGCACTGGTTCAGTAGCAGAAAGCTTCCCTTTCAGATTCTCAGGGCCCTACAGATTTCAGCTCTGAGAGACTGATCACCACCCTTTGCTGACTGCAGCAATGCCACTGTAGAAATGCTTGCCAACCCCCCATCACTGTCCCCCTCCACTGTCCAGCTCATGTAAACACTATTTAGCCTGTTTCAGCTTTAACCCAGCTCATTTTGACTGAATTGGTCTGGGAGTGACTATCCACGCATCTCAGCCAGCAGGTCTGTAGAACAGTAATCTCCAGTGGTGTGGCAGTGACAGCCCTTAAAGGTAGGCTGTGGGCAGGAATCTCTTCATCTCTTTCCCCAGCAGCTAAGAAAGAGGGAGCTGTGATCCAGCCCTTAAAGGTTTTGGTTTTCTTTTCCTTTTTGTTTTTATGTTTTCTGCCTCTGAATCCTCTTTAGCACACGAACTACAACTGGCACTCTACTGGTAACATGGGCTAGGGAACAGACAAGTGAATTGTACAGGAATCAGTACAATAGGAAATATTCAATCTTAGAATGTGGAGGTTTTATTTTTCCAGGCATTAGTGAGATTACCCAATCATGGAGGAGGACTGTTGTCATGCTTCCCCTGAAATTCTTGTCTGTAGCTCACTGAGCATCTGGTTCATTCATTCTGTGCAAAACTGAGAGTAATTACAGACTTTAAAAGCCTGTATCTCTATTATTGTGGGTGTACTCTTCCCTTTCTCTTTTGTTTGGTTAACAGATGCCATTTATATTCTATATGTGTCTTTTGTATCCAGAGATCGCAGCTAGAAGAAAGGCAGATGCAGTGGTGACCATATTGCAGCTCTCTGAGACCAGCCACTTCATCTAGAGTTGCATTGCTCTTCACTTCAGCTTTGCTTCATGTCGGACGAGAAACAAGTAGAACAGAGCCTCATTTCACCCATTCTCATTTCTGCTTTCCTTCTCTTACCATTCGTCCTTTTCTCCTCATTTACCATATCTCTCATAAAATCTCTCCTGTTTCTCCTTGTGCCAGGTGGCTGTTGAGTCATCACAAAGATGGGTATTGGCAGTGTCTTTGTCACCTTAGCTTGCATAGGAACCCTTGCACCTTTTATGATTTAATGCAAAGTTTCTGTGTCTCACAGTCATGTTGAATTACATAACAATACTAATACTTTACACTTAGTACATTCATCAGGGGATCTCCAAGTATTTTCAGTAAAAAATGGCAGGATTTCTATCATTTCTACTGTCTCTAATATACAGCTGCAGAAGCTGAGGTATGAACTCAATTCATCAGTTGCATGAAGCAGTTTGCCCAAGAATTCACACTGGAGACCAGGATCTGTACCACCTGTCAAATATGTAAATAGTGCTGCAAAATGACATTACCACCCCTTTTCATTCAAAGGATTCTAATGAAAAGTATCCAAACATTTGGCTTGCGTGACAATTACACCTTCCTTAGGTAGCCAGACTAGGAGAGAAGTCATCCTTTGGAAGTGGGAAGAGTCTGCTAGCACCTCACATCAACCAGCACAAGCTTGTCTTACCTTTTCAATGGCACTGAAGCATGATACCATCTAAACCTGGGGCCAATAGATATCCCCAGGATAAGGCTGCTTACAAGTCTCTGCCATTCATGAAATTTTCTAAATATTCACTGTCATGAGCAATATTTCAAAGGGATAGAAGTGAGAAAATATGCACTATTTTACAAGTGTGAACTAAATGCATTTCTAATGCCCTGTGCAGGAGATGAAAAGAAACCAGGCAATTAAATAAGGAAGTCTGGGGTCCATTTTATAGCATTGTATGTGATTGCAAAAGGGAGAGTGGTGATTGCCATTGGTGTGTAATATCCTTTAGCAACCTGGCTCAGAGAATATCTCTGAATCCTAGAATGCTGGCATTTTATAAAGCCTGCAGGCATATCAGTCTTGAATAAAAGAGCTCACCCCATTAAAGCATTTAAAATTAATTTTAATCCAGTGAATTCAAGTCCTGTCTTTAAAACTTTACGAACAGGTTTAAAGCTGCTATGTACCATAAATTCGTGGTGGTCTACAGTGATTTTTTTATAAGCTGAACAAAGCATAACAATTATGTGGGGGATTCAGCAAGGCCCAGTTGGAGTGTACAGATAACACGCTTGGAGAAGAGGCCTTTCTATATTTATAATAGCTACTCTATGTATAATGTCTACAGAAGAATGTCACTATGATAATAATTACCCCTGAAGTCAAGCACATTATAACGGAAAGACAGTGGTGCTCCTTTATTTGTATGACAATAAAACCTCAAGGTAGGTATCCTGTCCCATAGGCAGCACATTATAATGTAGGCACTGTTAGCCACGTAGCAAGATGCTTGAATTTGTCCTGTTCTGCTGCAAAGGGTGGGAAATTCAGCTGCTGCTTCACTTCATGTGCTACTTCTCACTGAAGTGTGCAAACAAATATCGCATTTAAACTGCAGTGTTCATAGCTTTGAGATGAAATAAGGTGGAACTTCAGCTCTTGCCCATTTTGCCTCACAGTCCCAGGATTTTGGACTGACAATGGCTAATATATGACAAATATCTAAGCAATTAGGCTTCATTTTCAAGGCTGTTCAGTTTCTTCCTATTCAGCCTCTTCATCCTCTCTTCTCTTATATGAAGGAAACGTTGATTCCCACCTCTTGTTTGTAAATGACTCGGATCTTCAGTCCTTGTTACGTTTTCGAGCATGTACTCCATGCTTGCTCCCATGCTGCTTCTCCACATGATGCTCTGCTACGTGTGCGAAGAGCCTTCCTCAGCAGCTGGCGTATCGACACTGCAGCTTGCTGTGCTGCCCGGTACGGCCCTGCTGTGTCACCGTGCTCCTTGGCGCCAGTGACTTGCCTCAGTCGCACTGTCAGCCGTGCTGTTGTTAAGGCTCTCCCCGGCTGGAGCATTCGGGGACTGCATAAGCTTGTGGGTCAGCATCAGTTTTGCTGATCCAGCTCCCTGCGAGGTTACGCTCTAGCCCTGAAAAGTGGAATGACCCAATTTAAAAAGAAGCCCAACCCTGTACTAAAAATAGTGGTGGTGTTTTTTAAACAGGACCACTTCTTTGACCCTAGGAACAAGTAGCTGAGACTAGAGAGGATGGACACCTCTTAAATCCTCTTCCCTGGAGAAATCGTATGCTCTTTTTTTTCTGTTGGTATTTACATGCTGACTCCAGTCACAACTAAATTGCAGGCTCCTTAGGGCAGAGGCTATCCTTTCGTTCTGTGTTAATTAGCAGCTTATATGCAACAAGGCCTCTGTGACTGGACTTCTGAGAGACAGAAAAGTCAATGTGTTACAATTTTCAGGGTCAGAGGGAGGTTTTCTGTCAACTGGCACATGAAGAAGAGTGACAGCTGGTTTACAGCCATAATACCGCACATTAGCCGAATGGTGCTGCTGAAATGATGAACAGTTATAAAATAGTTAATGTTGAAACTTGAATTGTCATACTAAGGATTTAAGGATTTTGAGTCAATAGTCTACTGTGATAAACATTCCCTTCTCTCCAGGCTTTATTTCAGGTTGTCTGCACAGTCAGTAAAGGAACAATGCATTGATTTACTCTCAGTTCATATTTTCAGTGTTTTCTGGAGTGGTTAGGGTTGGAAACATATTTATTTTCATAAGTTAAAAATGAGATTCCTGGGGGATTCCAATGGGCTGCTAACTTCATAATGGCTGCCAGGAGCAGCTACTGACCAAATGCCTTTGCTCCTCTAGTTCAAGTCTCTGGGTCAGTTAAAAAACAGTAAATGTTTTCCATGGAATTTTACAAAAGAACTAAAAAAACTTCTTTAAGGCGGAAAAAAAAATCAGATATAGTTTAGGTTTTCTGTGTGATACTAAGATTGATTCTGAATACTCAAAATGCTTCAGTTTTCAGTTGTTTTAACTGTTTGCTAAAAAACGTGAAAGAAGAAAATACATTACATGAAAATTTTCCTTTCAAAGTCAGTTTTTCATTATAACTTTTAAATTGTCTGAATTTGCAACAAATAGAAGCCACATGGGGATTTAAGTTATTATTTGTATAATGTGTCAGTGAAAGAAATTTAGAGCTTTTTCCAAGCATCAGAGAAACGTTAGGAGTTCACAAACTGTCACCAGTGTCATTAATCACCCCGGATTTTTAAGTATGTAATTCTAACCATGCTAAACAATTAAATCAAATTTAAGGCCAAAGTTTGCCTCTGAATATGTATATGGAGTATCCATTTAAGTCAATATGTGAGGACAAAATTTAGCTCTTAAACCTTTTAACTGATAAAGTCCTAAAATAGCTTTGCAGGCAAGAATTTCCTGGCAAGACCAGGGTTTTGTAAATCTAAAAGCATGCAATCATATTTCAGTGTAAAAAAGCATATAAATACCAACCCACATCTTGAATTGTAGCCAAATGCAACATTATATCAAGCCTGGCTCAGAAGTGTTATATACAAAATTAATGCTTTGTCAAGTTCCTGTAACAGTATATAACAAACACAGAAATTAGCACATATATATGTATGCATGTACAGAATTAGAAGATTCCATCGTCCTTTTTATCTCAGTGGCAAGCTGTTTTGGTAAAAAGAAATCACATGTTGTTTTTAAAGTCAGAGTAGGATGCAGAGTAAGTGCAGAATATTTGAAGGAGATTTTTATATTTAAGGCCAGGTTCTGATAAACTTACTGCCACTGACTAGCATAGCTCTGTATCCTTCCAGAAACTACCCTCGCCTGAGTCAGTGGCTTCCTTTAAGAGCAAAGTACTTCAGAGTGTAAGTAACAGTATCAGAATTTTTCTCAGAGAAGTTTGGACAAAAGCCATTTAAACCACTCACTCATCTGAGAGAATCTCAAAAGCCAGTGAGAAATTTTAACCTGTGAGAAAGTAATATTCAATTAATCTTTTTCAGAAGTTCCTATTTAGCTATTACATTCAGCCTACATATGTCCATTCTTATTTAACATTATATACACTATAATTTTTCATTTCCTCTCCTAAACCTGATGTTTAGTGTTACGCATTGCTGGATCTCCTTCGCAGTGGAAGCTACAGCTCAGCAGTGGAGCAAGTGATTTCTCTGTAGATGGGGCTTGAAGACAAGTACTTAGTGATTGATGCATGGAGAAAGCAGAAGCTGGGTTGGGATGCAACAGTGAGGGATGTTGTCATAGTGATAAATCAAAACCATCTCTGCAACAACATTGTGAACAGATGTTAGTGGCTCTTGTTGAGGCCAGAGAAGAGGACTTTGAAGCAGTCAGGACAGTAAAAGCCCAGATTATTGTTTTAGCTGTATGAATGGAAAACAACAGAAGGCGGCGCAAGATCTAAGAGAAACTGGCTCGGAGGCTGAAGAAAGTGATAGCAACAGGTATGTAAATCTCTTTCCTTGAGACAGGTTATCTGGGTATACTTTCATACTGTGGCTGTACCTATAAGAATACTGAAAATCAGTTTTTCTCAGTAGGACCCATAATGTCCACAGTTCAGCAGTTTGGACCCTTGAAAAAGCAAGGTCTGGCAGATAGCCTGACCGCTTTTGGAAAGTTGCCACAAAGAATCCCAGAGAGACAAGGAGACAAGACAAGAGAAGAGCCATCAGTGAGACCTTTTCCAGCTGTATCTGGCTAGAAAGCAAGGATCATCTGTCTGCACAGAATCAGAGAATCACGCTGGAAAGAGGAACCTCTAGAGGTTGTCTGTCCCAACTCCCTGCTCAAAGCAGAACCAGGGTTTTCATCAGTCAAGCTTTGGATATCTCCACGAGCAGATTTTCCACAACCTCTATGGGATCCTGTTCCAGTGTTTGACCACCCTCATAAAAATATTTTTTTCCTACATTGAGTGGGAATTTCCTGTGTTGCAACTTGTGTCTATCACCTCTTGTCCTTCCATTGTGGACCTCTGAGGAGAGTCTGACTCCATCTTCCCTCCACCCTCCCATCAGGCAGTTGCAGACAGCAGTACGGCCTCCCTCAGCCTTTTCCTCTAAAGGATGAACAAACCCCGTACTCAGAAGTGGCAGGGCAGAGGGCTGTGTGTAATCACATCAGCCACCCTAAGCTATACTGTCCCCACTCCTAAATCAGAGTCCATAAAATTGTGAGTGAAGAAAAGCATCCTTTTCCTTGATTTTCACTCTGTTCACAGAAACAGGACTTCTTGTGTGCCCTTTGTGTAAAAAAAACAGGTTTTTATAACAGAATAAGAACTTGTCTCCATGATTAAGTTCGTATTCTAGAGACAACAGCTTTCAAGACCCATGCTGCAGAAAAACTGATCACCCTTCCATGAAACTGTTCACCACTGTAATTCCTGTTGCTGATTTCTAAAAGCAGTAGTATGGCAAAATTGTCTGTCAGTGAGAAGCAACTTAAGGCAGATTTTAATTTGTAAACGCCTTAGCTGCTTCTCCTGGTACATTTTAAGTTTTTGCAGCAATTATTCTGTGACAAAATCTGATTCTTTAGATACTTTTCACTGTGCTGAAATAAGAAGGAAATTCCAATATGCACACTCTTCTTTTTAAAGTATTTTCCTTTGAGAGGTGAGGATTCTGGCATTCCTGCTTTCATAACAAAATATGTAGCAACACACTGATAGACATAAAACACATGAAAACACATTGGTTATTTCTTATTTTTCTCCCAGTTAAATTAACTCTTCTGGAAGAAGTAACACCTTCTTGAAAAATACTTCCATCCAACACTGATCACAGTTGTATTCCATCTTTTCCACACACCTATCTTTTCTAGTATTCAACGTTCAGAACACTGTAACTTTCTTAAGCAAAATTAATCTTAAAAAATTCATTTTTTATGGAACAAATGAGACTTCGTCCATATTGATTAGTAAGTAAGTTACACTGGAAATTTGTCCGCCAACTGACCTCATTTTAAATACCAACTATCACTAGTGCTTATTTAAGCATGGCCTAACTCTGTCAATTCCCCTGAGACTTTCTTGTCTTACCCCAGTGAAGGTGAGGAAATCCCCCTAGGATTATTGAGTCCGAATGCTTGTGGAAACAATGCAAATACAGATGGGGATTCACACAATTTATGTATATATATACGTGGAAAGCTTAATTTAAGAAGGCTTAGGGTAGAAAAAGTCTTAATAAAATCTGTTTTGGCAATATTCAGTTTTCCTATTACTATAGATCTTTTTAAAAGAGTTTTCATAAAGTCTAATAATTAAAGAAATTATAAAGCCATTACAGCTGGTCCCAGGGACCAAAGCTGTTCCCAGGACAACTCACACTTCCCTCCCAGTTATAATTTGGGAGGCTCCTGGGTTTGTCATTGTTATGCAGATATGTTATTGTGCAAAAACTACTGATTTTCTCTGCTGTTTAAAAATATACTAAGATTTTTGAGAAGGACACTTCTGGTGGCATGCCTCTGTTATTGCTGTTTCCTCAGAATCTAGTTTGATCAATCATCTCTCTCTGTTTGCAAAGCTAGTTTAAGAGCTCTTACCTTCCCCACCTTTGGCTGCTTATTCCCAGTGCTGAGCAACAGGTCACTGCCCCCTTAGTAGTACTGAAGCAAGAGTTTGTCACTGGATGTTACATCACTGAAATAACCCTTTTTTTAACTTGAAAAAAGATTTTTTTCTTTTTTTTTTTTGGTTTTAAATGCAGTATTGTGGCTGGCACAGCTCCACAAACAGTTAAACTAGCACAACAAAGGAAGTGGTCAATTATAGGTATAAGGCAGGAATACACTGAATGCAGGAACCTCTTAAATCAGTTGCCACCTGAAAAAGAGTTCCTGTAGCTATATCATTGTGCGATGTGTTGGGGGAGTAGAAGAGTATTTTTATGAATAGAACTGCAGTGATTCATGTGTTTGGTGTTCTGGAATGTGTTGAGCATATGGTATCGCAGGCTTTATGTAAGTGACCTTGCAAGTTTGTATTTTTAAATGTATTATGGAACAACTAATGAATAGGTTCTGATTTTTCCCTCCTACTGGTGCAATCTTGAGTTTGTGATAAGTATACAGCTTGGGGCAGACCCAGAAGTCCTTCCTACAGGACAAGCATTTCTTCCATCCCAGTGAAATGAAGAGTTCTCCATAATGAGATTTTTTGAGAGATTTTCTCTCTTGGCATATGCTCCCTTGGGTTTTTCTGTGGGAAGAAATGATGTGAACCATGATAAGGATGCAGAGAGATATTGTGTACAAAGTCCTCTCATTTTCCATGAGCATAAATAAGCTAGAAATCATCTCCCAGTTCCTGTTCTTTGACAGAAATATAAGGCTGTGACTATGTTAGTGAACAACACGCTGCCAGGCATCATTGCTGGGCCCAGAAACTCTACCATCTCTGCTGTTGCACTGTTGGACTTTTCCACGGCAAGGTTTTGGCCTGGCGAGCTTGCTATCTCCCAGAAAATCCCACAACACAGCTTGGGATTTAACATGGACCAGACACTGTTCGCACTGGGTAGCTTGTATGTGGTCACCCTGTTTAAGAGGCTAAGTGGTTTTAATTTTGTGGATGGGACCTTTCCATGCCTGTTGTCCTTTGGCCAGAACATGATTGCATTCATGTTTAATTTTCAAGCAGAAAAGTAACAGAAAAGAAAAAGATGCATCTGTGTTTCTCTCAGAACTTCTTTTTCATCTTCTTTTTTGACATGCTCAGATAGCTTTTTTGGTGCAAGATGGTTCTGAATTTCCTGTGAGGGACTCCGCGGTGAGACAGTTCCTTGGAGCAGGCCACAATTAGCTACTGGAATCAAACAAATAAACCTTGTCTCCTCTGAGGAAAGACAATAAAGTGGATGGAAGCCTTCCATGAACTCAATATTGCTTGCAGACTGGACCTCCTTAATCTGTTTTGACCAGCTAATAATCCTGTGGCTGTCACGTTGAAGAAAAGAAGTTGATTTGAACTTTGTTAGCTTGTTGATCACCTAGTAAAAACTTGGCCATACCAGGGCCAGCTGAATCTTTCTTCTGAGTTTACAGCTTAGCAGAAAATACTTAACGTGCTGTGGCACAAACTATTTTCCTTACAAAGCCGTCAAAGCCCTAATGGAATATTGTAGGCAAATATATTTTCTCTGTATTGAGCTAAAATTCTTGTGTTTGGCATCCAATGTTTGGAAGTTGTGTTTAGCTGGCTCATAAATAGTGCCCTAGAAGTATGATAACTATATTTTTTTCATTGCAAATATTTCTAAATATTGGATCAAATAGTGCAACATTCTTTTAAGTGAAAGACCTCATTTAGAGCTTTTTGCAGTTCTGGACTGCCTTTGATGACACATATGGTCTATAGGGCCTGAGGGCTTGCCTAGATGCAGAAACTGATCAGAAAAGTTCCTCCAAAATAATTTTTCCTCTGAGCTGTTCTGCAGGCTCTCATCCAAAATGATAATGAGCATGCTCCAGAATAATTACTGTGCTTACAAAGCAGGGTAAATATCCTGAAATGAAATAATTTATTTTCCAGATTAGACTGTCTATATAGTGGAGTCATTCTAGAACATAGGAATAGCAAAAAGAAATATATAAACTATGTTAATATTTCAATTACCCATATAATTCTGTTGTCAAAAATTTTATTAACAATTCTTGCATTCCTAAATCCATTTAGAATGTGTTCAGTTGTTTTAAGCACACATCTACAAAGCTAGATGATTATGTCAGACATATTTGTACCTAGTTTAAAAAAAAAAAAAGTGAGTTCAGGTTTACAAACTTACTACAGAGACAAGGATTTTTTAAAAAAATTAAGTGCAGCACCTCCAATGTAATGAACTAGTTTGCTTGCTTGAATGATAAATTGACTAAGGTCCTGTTTTGATGAATGCTTCTTTCAATGGCAGAGTGAGTTCAGGTAGTCCTCAAAAAACACCACTTCTCCCTATCCTTGTGCTCTCCCACTGTACAGCTGCACAGTGAATCAGGCTGGGAAACTGAAAACTCAGCCAAAAACCACCCCATAAAAATATATTTTTAATCTGTATTAGTTTCTCATTCCACTTTGGGGCCCTTATTGTGCTGCACTGCTGTACTGCACAGCAGAGGGGTGTTGTACAAAGGGAAATGACAATAGGTGGGCTGACAATAACAATTCCTTTTCCTTTTCCTTTTATTTCCTTGGAACCTTTCATTGCTTTATCTAAAAGTAGAAAACCTTCTGCTCGTAAAAGTGGTAACTAATAATTTCAAGAGCAAAAGTGAATATGTGGGGAGTTCTTATTTTGGCACCCCATTGTTGTTATTCTGTCCAATGGCATTATGTTGTGAAAGGGATGATATTCCTTCATCAATTTCCCAAGGCTTTCAGTATCTGTATTAATTAGCACTATGTTTAAAACCTGCTAGCTCTTATTTTGCTTATTAAATACTAAGCTGACTTGTCAGTATTTTAGCTTCTTTTCTTTTCTTTTCCCAGTGGCCTCTAAGAGTTTGGTTCAGGTCTCTACAAGTACCATGGCCTGCTCAAAATTATATTATAACACCACAGTTCTAATTATCTGCATGCAAAATTAAAATGTAACAGAATAATTATGCCAAAAGTGTTCTCTTGTCTAGACAAAGCCTTTTAAAGATGGCAGGATGGGGGAAGGCTCCTGTATTTCTTTTCAGGAAATTCTGCGCACCTACCGTGCAGTACGATCACCCTGAATCCAATGCCCCTGGGATGTGTCAGACCTGTTGAATGTCAGGACATGTGTAACAGGACTGTTAGGTTTTGGCAGTGTCAGACTCAATGCTCACAAGCTACTGACTACATACTACATGGAGTAGGGCCAACATGTCCTGGCTGTGCTGGCTTTGCTGTACACCTGACCTGTGCATGAAAAATGATTTCTGGCTAATACACTGTTCTTCAACTGGGACAAAAATTCTGGGTAGTAGAAGAGCACTGGTGTAGAAATCCATGATATATCATGCATGGCCCCATAGTAAATTTCATCTTAGGAGAAACATTTTAGATAGAATATTAAATGTAAAAAGAAACCTGAAAATGTCTTCTTGAAGACATCCTGCTAATTAAGGAGTTGAAATTTAAGCAACCACAACCTTAGGAAATGTTTTGTGAATGTCGGTGCACATTTTTGTGCATGTGCCAGATTTTTGAATATATAGCTTTTACACTGCCAGGGATATGAACGTGAAAATGTCTAATAAGTAAGCCTTGAGCCAAGCAGAAACAAGACAGCCAAAAAAATCTGGCTAACCCAAGCCACTTTTTGATATTTCTCTTGAGAAGACATCTACAAAACCACTAAATTTTAGGACCAAGGCTTTTTACTGTTCCTAAAGTGTTAGCATGAAGAGCACAGTAAAAAGCCGGGGCCAATAAATCGTTATGAAAAATCATTACCGAGCAGACACAGAAGCCAAATTAAAAATAGGACTATCACCACTTTATTAGGAGTCATATTTTTTAAAGTGCCTGCAGGGCAGTGCTTCTCTTATTTTTGCCCTCAGAACAAATCCTAGTTCTGCATGCAGTTATCTCTAGATAAGTGCACACAAACACTTACAGCCAGCTTCATTTTAATATGTACACATACTCTGAATGGCAGAAATTGTACATGCCATATCTTGTGAAATTTATTCTGTCCAAAAGCTTAAGCAGTCTTGACAGGAATGTGAATACCAGCTGTGCAGTCACTTCCATGACAGAGTATGAGATACCAAGAACTGGGTCAAATGATGGGTGGCAGGGGTCCAGGGCATTGGAGTCATGTGTCTGATGTGCGTGTGTGTGTGGTTATGTGATGGGGGCACCTCAGGGCATGGCAGGTCACATGCCGGGAGGGCAAGAGAGGAGTGAAGGCTGTATGGCTGGTCTGCAAGATCCCCTGTGGAGACGGGATGATGACGGGGTAAATGAGTAACTGGCTTCTTTCCAGCTGACGGATGCCAAACAGCAGCTGTAGCCTGAAGTAGCAGAGTAACTATGGCACTGCTCTATAAACGCATGATGTTGCCCTGTTCAGGCAAGAGAGCATCCATGTACAACACAGGGCTGATATTTTCTGACCTGTAAATCATAATGAAAACTCTCTGTTCCTGCTCCGTTCTCTAGTAGGAAGCTTTTCAAGGGAAAAGGCAACCATCGGGCCACATGGGTCTTTGTGAGCATGGACTTTGTAACAGATGCCTGAGTATGACCCAAAGTGAGGAGGGTGTTTTGATTACCTAATAGAGAGGGTTTGATTCTGAAGGGACTTTTGGGTTGCCTTCCTCATATGAAGAAGAGATATCAGTAAGTAGTAGTAGAGAAAAAGGCTGAGATTTTATTTGGGAAGCAAAGAGATACTGGGGCTGGATGGCAAGGTTACTTTACTTTAAGGGCCTTGTTTATTTAATGGTGATCTGACGTCTTTCTTACAGTAAAAAGCAAGTGTTCCCATTGCTGTGTCACTCAGTGTCACTCTGTCACAAAACCGTAGCCAACAGTAAGATACATCATATTGTTATAACAGGAGTCACAAGATGACACTATTAGGTGTCAGGCTAGACCTAAGAGAGGACTTAGGGGCCAGAACCTCAAAAAGGCGGAATGTGAATGACCAAAACTACAGTTCTAGATTGCGACTCAAGAACTGCCTTGACTTGCAAGTTCCTTGGTGGCTACAGCTCTGCGCATTTCCTGATCACCCTCTGTGATCTCACGTGTGATTGAAATCTAGCTGCTCTGTTTCATTGCACATAATGACCTTGGGGTTCCTAATCTGTTAGGCATTATCAGAGCACACCTACCACATACCTGCAAGATTGGGTTCCTCAGGAAATGCCATTTTTTCCACTTCTTAAAAAATTAGTGTTTCTGGAAGAAGTTGTGCTCCTCTTTGATAATTTAGCAGCAAGAGTGTCCACTTAGGAAACAGAAAACCTGTTTCAGTGCCCTCAGACTGATATCTCTTATCTGATCATGTCATTCTCTACCAGTTTCTCTCCTCCATCAGTTAAAGCTATGCCACTGTACAGGAGAGATGAAATGGAGAGATATACATATGATAATGCATCTTAGTGGACATGGCGCCGAGCTGAGAGCATGGAGTCCTTTTTTCCTGTTTCCAGGACTATTTCTATCCAATGGCTATTTTATGCAACTGGTGGAAAAGACTATGGAAGGAGTTGGGCTGGATAAATGGTTGCTGTTAACTTGCCTAGACAAACAGAAAAAATGAAGTGGGAGACACATCTTGTGTTGATGGAGAAGCTGTAGAGAAATCCAGAAATACCAGTATGATAACAGAATTTTCCCAGAGTTAGCTGTCCCAGAACAGGTTTGCCAGAGGAGAAATCAGGTGAAAGTTGCACTCTATAAAAAGCAGAGTACAGTGGGGAAATCCCGTGGTGCCCTCCTCTCAGAAGAAATACTCCAGCAGGTATCCTTTCTGCTAGCCTTTGGATTAAAAATAGAAAAGGACAGAAATGAGCATCTATGAACCAAAGAGATACCATCATTTGACTAACTTTCAGTTTGCTTTATGCCTTCACTGCTATCATAATAGAGAAGGTGAGACACAAACTTTATTCCTTGAGAAAAGAAGACGTCACAAGTGTCTGCACTGTCTGATGAGGAAACATATGGTCAGCCACATCTCAGGTGGACAGATGGACTACAGCCTATAATTTCTGGTAGCTATACAAGCAGTATCACATCACTGCCAGAGTAGCCCATGGCTCAGGGCAGTTGAGTTCAGGCCCTTTATCCATCTTCCCTGCCATTGATCTTCTTCCCTTCACAGACCATGGGGGACACAGTCCTGGGACCACAGAGATGACCCAAAGGGGCAGTCTGGAGATGATATCAAATGGTGTCACTTCTGCTTTCTCTCACAGCTGTTGTGGCCTCTTGGCTTGTTCTTCTGTTTGCCTCCCAGCCCAGAGCAGTCTCACCTGTTGTCAGTATGCAGCCTCTCAAGCTCTTTAAGCTCTTTGCTGAAAGATGCTCCCCAAGTGTTAGTTCTAATCATGCCTGAGCTACACCAGTGAAGATGCAATAATAGTATACAGAAATTATATTAAAGTGATAAATAACTGAGTGATTAATCATTAGTCATATGATTAGCTCTGATAAGCGAAGATGTAAGGGTACTGCTATCTTGATTCAGCCTCTGAAAGGAAGTAAACTATCTTGCTGCAGCATTTAAAGACAAGCAGTTACCCCCCTGGCAGCCCTCCCTGGCTTTCAGGAGGCCTCTGGATTGCTTGTTGGCTGATGGGCTGTGTCAAATTGACCTGCCTTCTGACTGTACTAGTGACATCTAGGGCCATCTGTTTCCTGGGCTGTCCTGAAGGTAGACCTTAGAGTCTGTCATTGCTAGCTTGCAATATCGCCTGGAGTCCAGCTTGCTCTTGATAGTAATATGGTAGTTCTTTTCCCTATGGAGTCCTCCAAACAACATTACTACAAATATTTTTTTCTATGTGCTGTGTTATTGGTGGATACCTGTCACAAAGCAAATAGAAACCGGATAAATATAGTGACTGCTAAAGACTGGTTAATGTGATATTCAAGTTATAATTGATTCACCTTTTGAGAAACTGACAGTAGCAAGGTATAATTGCTGCTGACATTCTAGCGTGCAAGTCCTGCTGACTACTGAGATCAGTACAGAATTAAATTGTGCGGTCAGCTGGACTATGTGGTCACCTCTTTCCTGGTTAGCTCCAGGCATGGGTCAGTTGTGCAGTAACCCTAAGCTTCTAATTTCTCTGAAAAACACAGAATGATCCTTTACTTTGAGCCTGAAGTTCAAGTAGGGAATGCTACCTTATAACCATTAAAATGTGTTTGTGTATATATACATATATATATATATATATAAAAAATACACACACACACTTGTATATATGTGTGTGTGTGTGTGTGTGTGTGTGTGTATAAATATAAATATACATATGTATGGAAGTGTGCCTGTAGCAGAAATAATTATATCAGCACTGTAACAGGAAGGTATATGGCTTTTCTTCTACGAGTACAAGTAGTCCTTTAAGTAACAGCACAGTTGCATAACAGCACGGAAATTTAAAGCTAATCTCTGTTTGCTCTAACAAATGTAAGGCTGGCACCCTGTCAGTTATGACTCAAGTAACACATAATAACACTTCAACCATACTGAACTGTGCGTCACCAGAAGAGTTGTTGCGCACTGTATTTTCTTACTTATGGAGGAAAAGCAAGTAGCAGAATAGATTTTTTTTTTTGAGAGCTGTGGGTTTCCATTCTCTTTGACCTGCATACACTGTAATGTGATATGACTGCAGGACTGGCTTTCTTACAAAAACACCTTACCTGAGTAACAGTGTTATTTCTAAAGAGGAACTACACTTTAAACAGTACTTTTTACTGTAAGCACTGGTGAGGTAATGAGGTCATAAAAATCAGCAAAGTAAAAAGATTTAAGTGTTTTAATTTTCACTGTTGACCAATGTGAGGAAAATAACTCCCTCTGTTTTGCTCTCTACTTCTCTGCAGAGAGGTCTGTAGTCTCTGTTACTGAAGACCACTGACCTACCAGTGGAGCAGTAACAGTTGTGATTTCATCCTCACCTTACCTCTGGGTGCAGTAATATTGCCCTACCATTCATAAAACTTTATGGTAGTCCAAAACATGTGACACTTCCAGTTTTCTTTTCTTTTTTTTTTTTTTGTCAGCTGCTATTTTAATCTTTAAGTTTTAGGCATTGCCCTAAATTAGCCATTTTCTCTTTTGTTCTAAATAAAAATTCTTTTTTTTCTTTTTCACTCACTTTTTGTCATCATTTAGAAATTACTTTTCCTCTTTTCTTTTACAGGATGCTATACTGATGCATGTCATAACTGGCTGCTTATTCTGGTTCAGTTCAATACAGTTAACTCTTTTTTTTTTCCAAGAGTAGCTCAGCACATTCTCTTGTTTCTTCTTCCTTTGTTCTGACAAGAGCTCTTTCTCTCTCTTCATCTCTGTGTATTTGTTGTACTATAGCTCCATGTTCTAGTACCAGAGGATGGGAACAAAAGGGAAAGCTCTTTGTGATTTCTCCCTTATTTAAATGCTTGAAACACCATTCTGTGTGCAGTCATTTTTTCTGTTCCCCTGTGTGGTCATTCACCAGATTCTCCTTTACCTATGGCAATCTTATAAGCAGCAGCAGAAGGAGATATTCTCAAAGTACAGGGGCTGACAGAGACATACAGACATGAAGAAATGGGTGGTATTATCCAAAACTGCTTTTAAGGTTTGTCTTGTTTTGATTTTAAACTGGTTAGGCATACTTGCCTAAATCCATACAGAAATCTAGTTCTCTGAAGTATCTTAAAGTCTTGGAAACTTAAACCCCATTAAGATAGACATAGAAGCAAAAGTGGCTGGTGTTACTTTTGGCAGTGGGATTTCTGGGTCTGGTACTTTAGACATTTTTGTGTAACCTTAAGCTATAAAAGAGGATGTACTCCAGGTTGTAACTCCAAATTACTTTATGGCTTGCTCTTGTGTCTTATGGCCTGGAAATCACACTGCATTATGGCCTGGCTGTCTTGTTTTTCACTCTTATATAACAACTTCTACATATGAAAAGAGCACAAACCCACTTTTATTTTGGAACAGTCACATCTTATAGCTATTTTGCTATGCAGAAGGTAAGTCAGTAGAATATCTAACCTGTAGGGCATGGATGTCTCATTCAAGGCATTATTGAAGAATTCACTTCTGATTACAGGTAACAAAATGATCACTCCATATTTCACCAGTGGGTAACTTACTCTAGCTTCCACGTGATCTCTGAATTGGAGCCAGTGTATTTCCCTAGTCATGATTCTAAAGCTATAGCTATCCTTAACATAGGATAAATGTAATTTTTCCTTTCTGACATGCACATGTGCTTCAAAAGACTGCATGTGAGAACATAATACACTTAAAAACATGAGTTCAGAAAACTGCAAATTATCAGGCTGTACATGCAAATGTGTTTACTGTAAGTGCAGCTCAATAATAAAGGAGAAACACAGGTCTAAGATAATGAACTTAATTTTTACTACTTTGGAAACTGGTGAAAGAATTATACAGGTGGAGTACATCACACTGTCTTCAAATACTGGCCTGGTACACTCCTCTACAGTCCCAGGTAAAGGATGCTACTAGTAAATGATGGTAGAAATAACAGGCAGTCAGACTTCACATGAATATATCTGATGAAGCATGAATGTGGATTCCTTGCACTAACCTTTCTAAAGAGTTATGTTTCAGAGGATATTTTAAAAACTAGCTTCAAATCTTTCCTGAGTGATTGTTGTGATTGCTGGTAATTTGTGACAGAGTTTCTTTGTCACAAAACAGCCTGAAACTTATTAAGATCTGAGTTTTATTGACTTCTGCTGAAGGCTATTTAAAGCTGGGCTTTGATTCATTGTTGCAGAAGATTTAGTTGGGAAGTGGCTATTGTCCTCGCTGTCCGCCCCGCCCAAAGTTTCTATCACAATAATAAGGAGGCTTAAATGGGATGAACAACCAGTCCTCCACTGCTGTAATTTACAGCTTGATATATTAACATAAACAACTACCAATTTCTGCATATGACTATAGGACAAACTGTAAGCGGAGGTGATTCAGGTACCTGTCCTGTTCAGCTGCCACTGCTGCCAGCTGCCAGAGGATGCCCTAGGGATGGGTCAGCCATAGGTGAAAGCAGCCTCAGCTATCCCAGCTGAACTGGCTGGTGAGCACAAACCAGAGCCTTTTTAGGAATTGTGTTGTAAGTTTATTCCACTGGAGCTGGAGGTGTTCATGTGTTTATATCCAGAAGCTCCATTCAAAGGGATCATGAGCTCCCAGACAAGCAAGTAAACAAGTCCTAATTAGACTGGAATTAGAGCTGACAGTATATTTCAGAGGCCTAATTGTTAAAATCCTTACACAAAAGGTGCAGACGTTAAAAAAAAAAAAAACAGCAAAAGCTTTGACAACAGCTGATCTTGAAAGTGACTCAGATTTCTCCTAGTTCTCTTTATCTTCTCCTGGCAAGTCCTATTAAGTCAGTAAGATAGCAGCTCTGGGCCATGCCCTTTCAAATCACACCTTCCATTCATTCCTTCCTTATTTATTCATTGCCTCATCACTCATCTGCTCCCATCCGTCCATTTGCTTACGTCATTCACTACCTACTTCAAAATTACCTCCCCGTCCACTTACTGAATGAGGGATTCAGATTACTCAAGGAGGGCTTTTTTTTTAACATATTGTTCTTGCAGTCCAGAGGCTTTCCTCTCACAGATGGAGCTGCAGAGACCTGTGGAGCTTAGGAGGAGCTTATTGCAGGCACAGTCCTCGCTTCCCGGAAACTCCTTCTCAGGTACAGAGCTCCATTCCCCTCCCTGCAGCCCATGGACATCAGAAACTCCATAAGAGCATGATGAATTTCTGTGCTTTCATGAGACTTTTCACTCACAGAACGTATGGAGCACGTGTTTGGCTCTGAAATGCTCCAGACTAAATTACTGACTAAGATTAGTCACAAAAAGAAATCATAATGTTTTTTGAGTAATCACAAAGGTTGAAGTAGAACATTTTCTGCAATGTGCCCTCCTCCAGAGTTATTTTATAGAGGAAAAACAAAACATTCAAAATTAAACCTTTTGGGCTTGAAACCCTGACATCGGCATTCTTTGATGATGAAAGGTCAAAATTCTCTTGTCACAAAATGTTTTCTAGTACTGAACTTACTCCACAATTTCAAAACTTTAGATAGCACTTCAACTTATAAAGCTTCCTAATATTATGCTTTTTCTTTAAGCACTGTCTCCCTTAGATATAGAAGATTCTCAATTTTTTATAGAAGGTTTCTGACCACCATGATAGTTATAAAGAATACCTAAGGCTTAAAAACAGACATAAAGGACTCCAAATTTATCACAATTAAAATTTGATGTAAATCTCATTTATTTTTCCTTTACTCATGATTCTTGAATGCTGTGATTGACAACACTAAATAAAAACTCACTAAAACTTCATATTTTTCCTACCAGTAGCCTTGAAATCTGACTTTATTTTACTTTTTTAATTGCCAGATACAAAATTCCTTTCAATGATCTCAACCGTGAAAACCTCACCTGTAGTCCACCCCTCTCCATCTCATTTCTTAATCTAACAACTGGTTTTAAAATGATTTTTCATTTCCTGCATCCAAATAACTTACCTGAATAAAATGAACGAGATGATAGTAAAAATACTGTTGGGCAGCATATTTGAACTTGAAAGAAAATTTCCTGGAGACTGAAGAAAATGAGAGCAAAAATCAAATTTGAATGAAACAAAAGACTGCTAATTGTGGACTTTCTGCCACCCTTTCATCCTTCACTTGCAAAATGCAAATATAATTCCTGCTGAGTTGTTTAAAAGATCACACCTTTGAATTACAAAACAGTATGTGCCATAGCCTTCTGAATAAGCACATTTACTTAGGATCAATGTATTGAGTTACTGAAGGAGATAAGTCCATCTTTCTGTGAATGTTATGATATACTGTACATTTGTTGACAGAAAGCATTCATGTTTACGGAGCCGAACCCTATGTGCTTTGTATTTTCAGGTATAATGTATATCTATGTTTACGATTGCTTCAGTTCATAAATATGCTAATGAATCACATTCAGTGACCATGGATAACATCTACAGATAACTTGCAGGTATATAAAAATGAAATTTTTTTAAAAAAAACTGAGAAAGGGAAAGGTAGATTTAATTTCTATCTTTCCATTAGTGTGGTGGCTGAGCAGTATCACTGGAATTGTGCTCTAATTAGTCTGTAGACTCTTGACTGCTGTGGAAATTTCCTAGCCAGTACTATCTTATAGAGTACTATCTCATCAAGAGCTGCCATGGGTTGCCTAAGAGCAGGGAATAAGCCAGTCTTTCCCAGCTTCATCTCTCATGCTCAATGGGCCTCTTCTCCACTTATATTTTCCCTATTCCCTGCTGACCCCAAGGCAACTGTGGTACCAAACTACATGCTCCTTCTCCCCCGCGCCACAACCTGCTACTCACATGTGGGTGAGTACAGCAAAGCTTGCATTCGACTGCTCCTTCTCCCTCATCGGAAGAAGAGAAATCAAAGCTGTGGAATCACTGCACCAAGAGGGCTGAGCTGAGTGTCTTTTCCTTGTGATACCATCTTTCTTCCTCTGTTAGGGCTTTGCAAGAAGGCGGTTTTGACTTTGCCCTTGGACAAGAACCATTCTTGTCTCTTAAAAAAATCCACCAGATTTTTTTTTTTTTTTTTTTTTTTTTTACTGCTGGAACAATAGCAGGAGGAGACACTCCTCTGATACCTTTATTTTGCTTTACATATTAGGAATGCAATAATACAATTGAAAGCTTGTAAATCATAGGCTAAAACTTTGAGACAGTGAAAAGTTTAGAGAGATATCTATTAGACTTTGACAAAGAGCCCTCAGCAGACCAAAAGTCACAGGGAGCCAGTCAGTGGGCTGTACAGACTGTAGCATCCATCTAATCTAACCTGAGCTTGGCTCCATTCTGGGCTTGGCCAGCAGGCAGGTAGGTCATTTTTAGCTCACCTGGTAGAGCGGCTGTTTCTGGCTGCTGCCGAGCACCAGAGCTGGAGTCTTGGCTCTGCTCCCTGGCTGGATTCGCACACAATGAGCCTATAAGGGCTCTGCCAACTCCCTGCTGGTGCCTGGCTGCTGCCTGGCAGATGTAAACGACTCCTTAGCTGGAGGGTGACCATGGCATTCAAAGCCAACACACATACACACACAATGAATATTTTTATTCCCTCATATAAATGGTTAGACGTTTGCTGCCAATTATTTGCTAGAAGTTAAAGCTTAAAAGCCTTCTGCAGTACTTTTCTAGCTCTTCTTTTCTTCTTCCCCCAAAATGAGGCATTAATCTTGTTTTTGCTCTGGGCAGTTAACATTTTATTATTTTTATTTAAGGTGTTATCTGGCAAAACAAAAACCCTAGTTGCTGCTAGTTCACTTATATCACAAGAAAAAAAAACTTTTGTTTTCCTGGGCAGATGTTTTACCTCTCATGTTAGCAAACAGAGGGCCTGGTCCCTCAAAGAGCTGAGACACTCAGCCCTAATGTTGCTTGGGCCTCCAAATGAGAGTGGCTGACATTTTGGCACTAACAGGAGTCTCGCCTGAGTAAAGGACTACAGGCATAGGGAAATGTTTGCCCCCAAAAGAGCAGAGAGCAATATTGCCCTTCTTTGTCATCCCTTTTGAGACCTGAAGACATTAAGTGTAATATGAAAGCAAAGTATTGTTTAATATTTTGGTGCTTGTAAAATCAGCCATTAGTGGGAATAAAAATTTGACTCTCTGTTTCCACGTCTTGCAGAAAATAGGGAAAAAGAGAGCAAACCTTTAATTTAACAAGATATTTCTTGTTATTGCAGGCAACACAACTATTGCTTTCTTTCCTTTGCTAAAAAAGAATCTCTTTGTAAGTGCCTTTCTCTTTCTCTCTTTAAAATCTAAATTATGATGTTTTGACATGGCTTTTACATCTTTTAGAAATTCATTGACTTCAAGTTGCTCCTGTTCTTGGCATTTTCATATCATGACAGTTACAGAAGCCTTTTAATTCTTGTTTGCTTTCCTGCTATTGCTGTCAACATACAAGATGAGGACAACAAGCTCTAGAAAGTACACTTACTTAATCTTTAGACATATTAGAGATGCCAACTCTTTCAAGTTAAGGGGAATGATTTGTTGAACTCATAGGTAACTTGTAATTTCATATAAACACTATCTTCAGGGTCTGCAGAATTTATTCTAGCTCATATTTACTGCTTGAATTTTTTCTTCTTTTTTTTTTTTTTTTTGCTAAGGTGGAAGGTGGCCTTCTCTTAATTTGTTTGCAATGCTACCACTGTGAATACTACCAGCCAAGTACTTAAAACTAAAACAATACACAAATCATTAACACAAAGCGTACTGTAGGGAAAGAATTTGATTCCAAGTCTGGGCAGATGAGGAGGGTAAAAGGGACTGAAAATTGCTGAGTGACTTAGGGGAGTAAATCTGTACACAGTTGTTTTCCTCCAGTGCAGACTTCCTTGAAGATGGGTCCTGTTGTCAGCAGCCTAAGTGTATATTTTCTCCACCCAATATCACACTTGGTCTGCATAAATGACTTTTGACAAATTTATTTAATGTTTATTACCTCATGGTCAGGTTATAGATAAAACCTACTGCCTAAATGATCTTCCTACTGTACCAGAGTAAATCCATAACTGTACCTTTCAGCTATTCCTGATTTTTAAGCAACGTCTCTCATTTTAAACCTAAAGACACACATGGTACACAAACTCGGTGTCTCTTCAGTTTTGCTGCTGAAAGCTGTTCACTGCAGAAACAAGGAACTCCATGACATGACTGTAAAAAAGGGAGGGGGGAGTTATTAAAGGAATGAACCCCGTTATTGATTTAAGTTTCTGTATCAGTGGTCTGTGTCTTTTACACTGCTTAAACTTTTGTTACCAACTGTATCTCAGTTTTAAGCTTTGAAACATTAAAAGACACGTCCACACCTTCAGTAGCATTACTCTCGATTTCTGCTGGTATAACAGGAATGTTGGCCCCGCATTAGAAACCACATCTCTCCTTGTTAACTCCTACTGATAAAGTGTTATATAAAAATCATGGATACTTCTCATACTTGAAAACATCTGTTTTGTTTGAACTGAAGACTATCACAGCCCATTGATGTCTTAACCGGTTTACCTATAAATATGTAAACAGTGGAATTTGTGAGCCATTGTATGGCAGAAGTGGTACATCCTGGTGCAAAATGCGTTGTAGAAACTGTTCTTTGCATTCTCTTATATTGTCTAAAGAAAACAAATAAATAAAAATAACTTTTGATTTTTTTTCACTTTCAGTGCCCCTTCATATTTAAATATGAACTGTAGTTCTTTAAAATGTAACACTGTTAATAACAATACCAAGAAGTATAAGCAAATATACTTCAGATTGGTGACAACTGCTATGTAATTTTGTATACATTCTATATATACTGGGTTACTATTCGGTTGTCACTTGTTACTTACAGGGATACACACGTGCAACTCAGCTTTCACTGAAATCAGTGTGAAACTTCCTTTATTTAATAACCCTGCATCAACAAGGTTGTTCAAGTAATAAGTTCAATCTCTGACTGTTTTCTGTACACATGAATACATGAGGTTGGGGAATAAAAGTTTTCTTTGGGTAAGCTTGGTGTGACCACACTACTTACAAATGGCAAGGCTGCAGTGTGCGACAGAGCCCAAATAAGTGTGTCAAAAATGTATTATGCAAATGCACTTACTTTAGAAGAAAATTTCATTTTGTAAATGTTTATAGAGCTCTTTTTAATACTTATGTACCCATCTCTACTACCAGCTGGTGCAGTGCAAAGGGGAAAGTCTGGGTTTTGACTTGCTGAGATCGATGGTGGTTCCAGCACCATATATGTACCTTGTATCTTTACCAGATGTGAAGTTCCTGCCAATGGCTGGCCCTTTGCACACAGATTATGCACAGGAAGGTGACCCCGAAGGACCTTGAGCCTGCAGTGTAAGTGAGGTGAGTGCTCTGGATGGTGTCCCTGTGTGTCCCTTCAGCCTTGGCTCCTTCAGGAGGGAAACCACTTTGAACATGACTGATATACTTGTTTGTACGTTGCAAGTCTCTAAGTATAAAAGGAAGGCAAATGCACACCAAGACCAACCTCCTCCAGCACAATAAATCACTAACACAGACTGACTTTTTTTGTTCCTCAATCATTCTGTAATCCGCCTTAAAAGCGTGTCTGTGCATGTGATATAGTCCAGTAATTTTCCAAGATATTTCAATGATGGTATTATAGTGTATGCCTCATAAAGAAATGGTATCATGCAAAAGCAATGTATTCACACCTAAGTATGTTTTCAGTGTTCCTAGTGCATAATAACATGTTTGCCTTGGTCAGATCTTCTAAAATTGGTACTGAGAAGTCATGCTTCTAAATTTGTATCTTTCACTTAAATGCATGATCATTCCACTACATCCAGTGGGACTGGATTTTGCCAGATGGTAGGTACCATTGAAAAGCAGTCCATGGGCTTCCTTCTGTTCATGAGGTGAAAATAGGCTAGTTTTCTTTGCAAGTCATGGATTGTATTGCTCTTCGGTGATTGCTCCAAATTAAGGTTGTAGAATGCATTATGGTAACTAATGGTTAGACCATTGAGTTCAAAAGATAATACCTTGTTTTTTGGAGCTTAAGCATCATTCTGTGTGATTTGAATGGTAATACTCAATAATTTATGACTGTAAGATAATTTTGTTTCAGAGTTCAAACTCTCGTGTTGTATGCTCCCAAAATCTTTCAAGATCCTGATATAGTTCAAAATCCTTTCAAATATTTGGAGAATTTCTGGGGGAAGAGAGGATGCAGGTCAATTTCCAGAAAGAACAAATCATTTCGTTTTTTATTATTATTATGCCACAGTTTAATACAAAACATACAAGGCAACTCAATATATCTGCAGATTTAAGGTTTAATAAAGATATTATATAAAAAGATTTAGCTAGTCTAACACAGGTAGAAAAAAATTCATAGGCAAGGGACAAGCTGTAATGTAATAAGGAATTGACTTACTATCAAATGATTCATGTCTCAGCTGTGTGTGAAGTACAGATAGGAGGTATTCCAGACCACAGCACACAGTGTTCCCTGGCCTGTAAAACAGCAAAAGTCCTTAGGCCACAATGAGCTTTCAGAGTAGGCACAAATGCTTTAAACACTGTTACGAGTGGAGGAGGACAACCATTCCCAATTTAAGCTTGCTGTAACAGTAGCCCCTGCACTCAGTGGAAACTGATGCCTCTCATGTGACGCGGGGTAACCTTGAAGGCTCTGACATGTGTCAGGTGACCAGATGTAGGATGTAGAGAGTCCCCTATCAGCTCCTCTGCGTGGTATGACGTTGCTACCCTTTAACTGAATTTCAGTGATATGTTTTATTTTGTCACTTCTCAGATCCACGCATTTTTTCCTTTCGAAAGTCTACCTCAGAATGACTAAATCAAGGATATAAAATTAGTTGTTCTACTAAATGTGAAGTGAAATATTGATACCACAAAATTGAAATGCTCATGAGAATTCATTATATAACCTAATAATTTTGTGTCAGCTTTCAGCAAAGAGTCAAGAAGGGAGATAAAACTGTCCCATCTGGCTGATACCTAAGATACTTTTTAAAGAATAGGTGAGTGAACTGGTACTTGAAATTATTAAGGATATACGCAATAGTGTTAAAATAGCTGCTCAGCTCTGAAGACAGCAAACAAAATTTCAGATATCTTCCAGTTACAAACTTGGGAGGGAGGGTTAGAAAGAAGTTTCTAGGTCTTCTTGTAGAGATAGTCCGTTTGATGTAAACCATTGTTTGAGGCTTTGACCTTAAGCCATAAGTGCAATTTTTTTTTTTTTCAGGACAAGTAAAAGTAGCCCAACAAGCTATCTGTAAGATAAAACATTTTTAGATGGTGCTCACCAGCAAGTGAAAATTTTGCCCTTCCCGCACTGTGCCTTGAAAGGCTGTGGTAAGTTGTCCATATCTTGTCCCTGGAACCTTTCTAACTCTTTGCCCTGAACGTTAATAACAAAAAGGGCATGGGGCAGTCTGCAAATAAAATTAAGGCTAGACAGTAGACATTTCTGATCCCAAAGGATGAGAAAGTGGTTCAGGAACCACTGTTCTCAGACTCTTTTGCTTGCTCATTTTTTTGCTTTTCCCCAGTTGCTGGTTTGAGATCACAAAATGGGAGCCCTTACCTGCCTATTTCAGATCAACCTAGCTTTCTCTTTCCTCCTCCCCTGAGCTTGCTGAGTCTGTTGGCCTAGTCCTGCGGCCATCCTCAGATGCTTGCCTCCTGCATGATTGTTGGGAAATATCCATAGTTTCAAATATATGAATGTCTTTGCAGTTCAGCTTATTCTCCTCATTACGCTGTATCACAAGCTATTTCATTCATGTAGTTGGTCTTGTTTTTTACCAGCTACTAAATCGCTACCGAATGTACTGGTGGGGGATCTGTCTTTGGTGACACACATGGGCTCCATGTCCTTTCGTATATATTAGTAAAAGCACTAAAAAGCTACTCACAGGGGAGACTTGCCATATGGTTTATCAGGACTTGTGGTTTTGTCGGTCTGGTACCTTTTAGAAGACCATTCACCATCCACGGGGAAGTGAGCATGGTTGTTTAGTTTCTGAGGGCTCCTGTGTGCTCCACAGTTGTGACATTCTTGCTGTTAGGGGATCTTGGCCAGAGCACTGCCTTTCAGAAAAAAACTGCCAAGCTCCTACTTGAAGACTGGAAAAAACATTCTCAATAGGTAAGTCCTTAAGTATGACAAAACATGGGAATAAAATTTCCTTTCCCAAAGCTCCAGGACTCTAATTCTAGATAATTTATATCCTTGTTTTCCCCAGTCTTGCTCACATTGGGTAGGTTCATGATGTGCAGGTTGTCATGAATGAGCAAGGATAAATAAATCCACTAAGCTTTCGTCTGCATCTGTGTGCTTGCAGAATGAAGACCTCAGCAGATATATATTAATATACAGCCTCTGAAATCTAGGAACTATTCTTATTCTCACCAGCTAAGAATCCTGTCCTTCAGCATCAAATTTTCTTTGTTCCCCAGAATCCAGCCATTTACTTTTACTAAATTCTAATAATAAACAATAATATATTTATTAAATTTATCAGCATGAGTTTTAACAAAACTAGCCCTAATTATTAAATTACAGACAACCCTTAATACTTACTGAAGCTGATGGGAACGAACAACAGACCATTTCATAAAATGAACCTAAGTTTTAGTACCTAAAATTTTATGTTATTCCATGCTTACTGAAAACTCTGTCTTACATAATGCCTACTCGGCTTCATGACTTATGCTGGGGAAACCAAGAACACTTCTTAACCATTAATAAAACAGTGTCAAGCTTTTCACTGGTACTTAAACAGGGTCCACGGTGATCTCCATTCAGTATACTGGAGTTTTTGAACATAACTTTTGTTCTCAGTCTAAATAAGCAAGTATTACTTTGCAGCTAAAGTTGAAGCAAAATACATGTATTTGGAGTTATGTTGATTTTTTTCTAGTTATAAATTTAGAACCTGAGGGCATCCTATGCCTTTTATAAACATTATAACTTATGCAGCTGCTGGAAAACTGGCTTAAATCCACAGCTTCTATGTATTTTAGAAATAATTCTCATGCTGTTTTTCTGTGTATCAGGGAATATAATTTCTGCCAATTATCTCCACAAAACAATTAATTTATTTCACAACTTCAGTTGTTGCCTACAATCACTTCAGCTATAGCCTTAAATACTATCTGGTAGGCTTGCCAGTAAAGTTTGGCAGCTTTTAATTCATTTCTGTTTTATTTATGGAACCCACCACTTTCTACAGATTTTTATACTGCATACAAAAGAAACTATCTCTGAAAAATTAATTAAAACAAAATTCCTTGCTTGAGACAAACCTAAATCCCTCAGAAATAATCTCTATCCTCCTGGGTTGGCAAGCCTTACCTTTAGGAATTACATAAACAACTCCTAGAGCTAAATATACTCTTTTTTTTTAAGTGACTAGTGAATTTTGGTGTGTCAGTCTTTGGCAGTTCATCCTGAAGTGTTATGAGAAGGTCCTCAATTTTTAGAAGAACTTGTGATTTCTTTTGATTCGCCTAAATTTGTGTATCTGAAAAATAATACATTCAAAATGTGGTTTCATGCTATAAAGCACTCAGTAAATACATTGGCTTTAGATATTCTTTTCCCTGTCTCCTTCTGCTGCCCTGCACAGCATGTCATTCCCTCAGCTTTGTTTGTTGGACCACACTGTGAATTGGAACATGGAAATGAAAATCTTGCAGATAAACTCTTCGAATGTGAAACTAGAGCACAGAAATTGCTTGTCATTCTAGACACTGCAGGTCTTACTGTTCCAGAACTTGAAGGATCTTCCTGCTCTGTTTCTTCCATTTCTAGAAGTCAGCTGAATCTAAATCTTTGAACTCTGTGTCTCTTCATATAGTGCATTTTTAGAGCTATTGCTCACTGGATCTTCTGTTATGAATGCAATGTTTAGATGTTACAAAAATGGGCAAGCATTTGCAGGTAGACAAACCCTGTCATTCTCTTTTGCAACTCTTCTTTGAGGCAAAGGGTTTAGAGTCATCTCTAAAATGACACTGATTGCACCTGAATAAAATCTGGCAATTACTTCTGTGAAAAAATTTGGTAGTCTGAATTTTAGATTGCAAATTCTGGTTTTGTTATTTATGTGTATGGTGCCTGTGGGTGAAATTGGAATAATACTAGAAAAGCAATGATTTTTCTTAACCAGATAAAGACAACCATGACTAGAAGGAGGGATTGCATAGTCACATTGCTCTGCCTGTAATACATGAGGCAAAGGCTTATGCATCATAGCACTATCCAGTGCCAGAAGGAAACCTATTGCTCCCTTAGCTCCCCTGGTAAACTCAAGCCTGATTAATTGTTTCTAGGGGTCATTCATGGTCAAATGCTCCATTTGGGAGCCACACTACACAGCAACTTAGGTAGCACTCTCAGCTAAAGATAACACACAGGGTACTAGCTGGTGTATGACTTAGTGACAATCATCTCTGTATGGAAAAAATACTCTAGTCTCCTGCTTAAGTGGAATTAAATTAGAAAGTCTGAAAGTCCCTGCCCACAAACACTACCTACTTCTCACTATTCTATCAGCAGTGTTCACAGGCATGAAATTTAGAAAAGCCATAAATCTTGATTTCTTTTTCTCCATCAAACATGACTTGATTTGCTAAATTAGATATTATGCTTGGTTGCATTATAGCACAGAATAGGCTAGATTACAAATCACAACTATTTGTGGGGCCACAGTTAGTAAGAGAATAATTACTAGAAAATTAGAAAACACTAATTTGTTGGTGCTGATTTTCTTCACAAAAGGACATAAAATCTTATATTATTCTATTAATCTGAGTCGCTTTGCTACAAGCCCTAATCCCAAGGGTGTTTTGATAACAAAAGTCTAACTATATCCTCACTGATAAAAGTTAGCAAACTACTTAGGTTTTTTTTATATATGGATTGACAGGACATCTGGGAAATGATTGCTCCTTAGGAGAAAGCTGACATAACTACATGAAATAGTATTTTAAGATATGACAAAAGCATAATGCAAGCTGATGACATTAGCAATGATTTTAGCAGCTATTTGATTAATCTACGGCAAATGAGCAAGTGTATTTAATTACAATTTTATGTGGTGCTGATACTTGTGCTATAAATAAGGGAATTACATATGGGTCACTCCAGTGTTTGGTTGTGGAATTGTTTACTTGACATACTGATGTCATTAAATGATTATTCCAGATCACTGTGTAATCATGGTGACTTTTTACAAGAAGGAATCATCTTTTTATTGAGTCAGTTCCTAATTCAGTCCATGAATTCCTTTAGTTCCAGATTTATTTTAATCAAAAGATACTACGAATGTATTTGTGCTGCTTATTTCTCTTTGTGTGAAATTTAAGTATAAATACATTGTTTTAGCACTCCAATTTCTGGATCCTGATCCAAAGCCTGCTCAAAGATTTGGAAGCGCAGTCAGGTCTATTTATACTGCTTAATAACAGTGGGCTAGGAATGAGTCCCTGCCTTGAAAGCTAAGTGCCACAGCTGACCTGTGCCCACACTGCCTCAGGTTAGTCCTCTATTGAAGATTTGCCTTGAGAGAGCGAGTTGGGACAGTCCAGTGCAGGGTGAGGGAGTGTGCTAACAAGTAGCCTGTGTGGATGATTAAGACCAGAATTAGGGCTCAAGCCCTATTGTTTAGCAGTGCAGGTGTACCTTCATTGACTTCCATGAGGTCTGGATTAGGCATTTGCAGCAGTATTGTTTGCCAGTGGCTCATCTGGTATAATATGAACCTTTACATGAAACAGATGTAGTGTTGACTGACCATTCATAAGCCCTGCATGGAATTTGTTCCCTTTTTTGCACTAAATTTAATGGGAATAAGAGTTCAATGTGTCTAATTTGATTAATACTAGGTAAAAGCATGGTTCTGCTAGCTGAAAGACAAGTACTGTGAATTCACAATTTCACAATACCTCAGCTTCAGTGGTAAGACTAGTTTAATGAGTTCTTGTCCTTTCTCCTCCTCCCATCTCAGTCAGCCCTTTTCTGCCCCCAGTTGCTCATTCCCACACCCTGACCCCTCCAAAACTAATGTTATTTTTAATCCAAATCAGTTCAGTGATCCAGTCTGCACTGCAGTTCCACAAACAGTTGTGTTGACACAACTGTGGAGGTGGTACAATATGGGGAGGCAGGAATAAGTGGTTAGGGATAGCATATTGTGAAACGACAGCCTGGAAGGGATATCTAGAAATGAAAGGCTTTTCAGACAGACCTATGGAACCATTAGAACAGTTCTGCATTACCAAATTAGAAGATAAAGTTCAGTAGGAAAAATTCAACAAAATAAATCACCTCCTCATCATATAAACCTAAAGCTGGGGAGCTCTTGTAGTCTTCTTCCTTTTTCTGGCTTTAGTTCTGTCAAACTGAGACAATAGCTGACATGCTCAAGACTGTGTCCTGAATTATAAAACAGGGTGCATATGTTATTGTTTTCCTCCCCTCCTCTCCACTCCCAAGTGAGTTTATTTTCCATTTTGAATGTGTACATCGAACTCTCTGCCATTCTACTGCCCATTCTAATTTCTGGTTCAGTTTTATAGTCAGGCAATAATTAGAAACCATCGCTGGGGGAAAAAGCACATTTTAATTATTTGATGTCATTCAGCCTCATATAAAATATAAACTCTCCAAAAGTACCAGCAAGAGAATTGCAGAGAACCCACTGTTATTTCTGACAAATTCAAAATAAAACATTAAACCCTGTAGCTTAAAACAAGTGCTTCCTCTCTTAACAATCTCCAAAGAAAGTACATCAGGGTTTAAAATGGAGAAAAGCAAGATTATGTTTTCTCTTCTTAAAGAACTTGAATGAAAGGAACCCAGCAGAACGCACAACAATGCAGGTAGCTATATAATCAATAGAACAGATTCTTCCTAGATTTCAGTGCTTCTGTTGACTAAACCCTCAAATTTAGAAGTTTATAAATGGACAGATTTGTCAGGGGAGAAGTTGGTGTAACAGTGCAAGCAGGTTTCTTCAGTTCCTCTGTTTCCTTTGCTACATCATCACCCAAATTCCGGGTGCAGGAGCAGCAGGGAACTGGGGAAGGCATGACTACCTAAAGGGGCATCTGGTGGCATGCTGTAGTTTTGCTGCAGAATGCTTGATAACCTCAGCCTTTGTAAACTCCCCCAACCTTCCCTCTTCCATCACACTTTTGACACAAGTGATGGAAATAGCCTTTCAGGCTTTCATCAGATCTTTCAGTGAAAGTGAGACCCTCATTTTTCAAAGCAGAAACAAACCTGATTAGCTCTCTACTTATTTGTTTGCTTGCTTGCTTTTAATTTCTTTTTTAAAAACAGCTTTACCTATTCATAAGATAAGGCAGAAAGGGCAAAAGATTTATTTTTCCCTTGTGTGCTAATATGCCACACAGGTCCACAAGATAAGGAGAAAAGACAAGCAGTGAAAAAGTTACATATCAAATCCTGTTCTTTTTTTAATCAGGAATGTAGTGGGAGCAGAAAGGAGGCAGGATCACTAGGCTTGAAAAAAAAACATATTTGCAAGAACTTTTGTCTCTAAAATCTTTTCTGTGACATTATTTAACAATAGATCAGATTCCCCTCCTCTCACATACCAGGCAAAATTAGGCCTGAAAAAATTTACTTCATGCTGCTATTACCTCTGTGGTATGTTTATTGGTTGCAGTAATTTTATGATTGCTTTTCAGTGACTTAGAGGCATAGAGTATGTTTTATTTGTATATCAATAGTATAACAAATTGAATTCAGCAAACTGTTAAATCTGCTAGTTCATTTTTTTCATTGTAATTTCTGGCCTAACCTGTGGCAAATGAGTTCTGGCAGATTTATCTGATGGCTTTATCCTCCCTTACCCTGTTAGTCTTTGACCTGACTCTCAGTTTGTCATGGCCCTGGGGCACCGCCACCCTCCCTGTGCCTGACCCCTCCCAGGCCTCCCCCACCCCAAGCCCCAGCCCCATCTCAGCCCAGTCCAGGGCCATCAGACCCTGCCCCAGCCCTCACGGGACCCTGACATGCAGTTGCTGCTCCCATCCACAACTGGGGTGGCAGAGAAAAATGTGACTCTGTACCTCACCCAGCCCAGCCCATACCTGGATCTGTTAGGACAAATCATGCTTTTTAAGCTAGGACTGCACTGCAGTAGCTGAGGTGCTGGCATGTGTCCCAGTTTCCCACCTCTTCTATGGGTCTTCTGATCTCAGGGAAAGAGGATGAGCATCCAGTTTGGGGGTAATGTCTGAAGCCCCAGCAACAAGCAGCCCCAGCAGAGCTCATTAAATTCTAGCTGGTCCTAGATTGCTTTTGATGAACTGTTTTTAAAATGATTTAAAAAATCACAAAACTACTCGCCAGTGTGGAGAACTCTGAAAGGCATTTGACCTTCCATGATTTTGAGGGTCTTCTGCAGAGCCCCTGGGAACCTCACAATTTCGTTTGAGTGTGAAACCTGGTCCTCTTTTTCTGTAACTTAAACAACAGCCAGCTGCCTTGCTCTTGAATGCTTTCCTCAGAGATTGTGAGCTACAAGTGCACTTGTTTATCTTAGCTACCCAGATATTTCTTTGTAAAGTGGCCAATATCAAAGCTATCCATATTTAAATATGAGTCTAAATAGGAATTCCCATTGCAGTGTCAAAAAGAGCTGAGCCTACCTGAAAAACATACTCTGAAAACAGATCAGAGCAATTTAAAGACTGTGTCACTAAACTGGTATCATTAAATAGCGAGGAGAAAAATGTTACCCACTACAGTTGTGTAAGTATGCCCTACATACCTATTCCCCATATCTAAAGGCTAAGTATCTCCAGGATTTTTACTGCTGGTTATAATCTCAGTCATGGACTGAATACTCTCTTTTTGGCTATTCCTATATACTGTGTATATAAGTGCTGTGCATTTCAGAAATGTAGCTAATTGTTTGCTCAAGCTATTTTGTCTATTCCTCTCAGGCTAAAAAGAAACTAGGCAACAAAGGGTTTTGTGCAATGGTGGAGCAAAACCTTCTTTTGCATCAGAATATAATTTTTCAGATGGAAAGTGCAAAGTCAGCTCTCACTGAGCTGTGAATTCTGGAGCCAGGCAGAAAGCTGAATATACGATAAAATTAGGAACTGGATAACAATTGTCTTGTCTGAATAAAAATTCTAAAGGTTTTTAGGGCACTGTAACATCAGCGGAGTTCATGGCTATTACTAAACTTGTTCTGAAGATTTATTTGCATTACAGGGATTCCTTATCATAGAAAATAGGAGTTTGGGTTCTGCACATAAAGAAATGAAACACACAGCATCTAAGGATAGAGGTCCATGAACATTTTTTCGTCTGACAAAGTTTTCCTCTCTAGCTGCTTGTTTCCGCTCCCTTGCTGATGCTTATCACCTCAGTTCTGCTAAAGCTGTCTGACAAGACTGCATTCAACTGTGTAGGATCAGCAAAATGATCTAAGCTTAAAAAAAATCATCCAGAAAAAATGTCTTTTCAACCCAGATTATTCCACTAATCTAATTTAGAGCATGGCCCTGAACACACATTGTCCTGGAACACAGACACAGCCAAGGAGGTGATAAACTGTGGTGCAAGGGAGGGAATGAGTAACTGGGGCGAGAAAGGATGGAAATCTGTTAAATTGATTTTTCCACCAGAGAAAACGAAGTCTGGAACTGCGTTACAACCCTTCTCTGAGTGGGGCTGGGCAATATGAAGATTAAAAAGCACTGACAACTGCCAGGGGCTCATCTATATGAATATCCCACAGGATATACTGCAGAAGCTGTGCAACAGCAGGCAATTTAAATATACAGAGTGCTGTGAAGACAAGGCTTTTGAGGTTAAGCATAGTCTGGCTACAAAATTAAAATAAGTCTGTCCTATAAGAGCAAATTGTAATTTTATTTTTCTAGTGGAAAACTAGAACAGGTATTTTTAAAGGAGGTCTTCAGGTGTGTGAATTATATTAGCACATCTAAGCTGGTTTTCCAAGAGATCTGTGAGAAAATCAAAAAGGGATAAAAATGGAGATTGACTGTGAGATTTTGAAACTTTAAGGGGAAAATATTCTTTGGGCTAGGAGAAGAGTTTTGCTTGGTATGTGTAGGTGGGTGCTCTTAATGTATTAGCTGACTCTACTAAGTATGTGGTGTTTTTAGTGCAGATACCAATTAAGAGCTTAGATTTATGATCACTTTTTAAACAGCCATGGCAGTTTAAGATGTTTACATCTGACATGTGCTTTGATGGGGGAATCATCATCCAGCAGAGGCATTGGGAGGGATCTTGAGAGGGTTTCCTAGTCCCAGGGGTGGTCAGGTTAGTGTCCATGTGGGTGCCTATGGTGAGGCAGGGGGAACGTGCTCCTAGGTGATCCCTGATGTTGGCCGAGCCCCGGGGCAATGATCTTCTGCTGAGGAGCAGTGAGACAGCTTGGAGAGCCTAACTGTAAGCACTGCCGTTAGGTCCAGAAGTGACCATCTCTAGCACCTTACAAACCCAATTAGCTGATAAACCATTTGTGCTTCCCCTTGTTCTCTTCCTGCCTGGATTAAACTGAAGTGAAGGAGAATTTAGGAGATTAGACTACTGAATGCTAAGCTTGAACTCAAGAACATCTAAATGTATGTGCAATGATAATATGTAAATGAGAAAGTAAACTCTGTGAAATAGTAGTAATACTATTATTAGCTTTGCCATTGGTAAATTGCATTCATTTCTCTCTACTTACGCTGAACAACCATGTCCTCTAATAGTCTATAAAATTGTCGACCGCTAGTTGAAAAGAAGCTTAAAATGCATACTGATTTGGCAGTAATTTATTATTGGTCATTCTATGAAAAAGCATGGAATCAGCTGAATACTTCTGTCATTAATATAGTTATACCAAAATGGGATTCCACAGGATTCTGCTATCATTCAAATAATATTAAGCATGCTCTTAATAACCTTGTGCTGTTAATAACTTGCTACTGTTAATCTCTGTATAATGTGAAACCACAAATTAAGAAGTCTTTTCATGTAGGGGGCAGAACTTCATTTTAAGACCTTGATGGTGACAGAACCAGACTGAAAAAAATCCACTTTGCAAACAGTCAGTCAGTTAACGGATGCAGAGATAAAGAAGAGCTTGTAAAGACAGAAGCAGTGCAATGTCAAATCTAATTTTTTGCAGTTTCCTACACAGAATGTTCCCATTGAAAGCAGGAATGTAGCAGCAAAGGAGTGGTCTATGCAAGGTGCAAAATGTAAATGGTAAAAACGATCAACGAGGCTGAAAAAATAACATTTCTTTCTATCAGGTGATATAGAATGTGAAGAATAATTGACTCTGATTAATCCCATATTAAACTTTGGAAGTCCAGTGGGCTTGGCAATCACGACTATCCTATTCACTTTTCATTTTTATATCAATTTAGAAGCCAAGATTTATGCTGATTTTATAAACACTGTGCTTATCTTAATTTACCATTTGTGCTTATCTTAATTTAACTTTGAATAAGTTAAAATCAGACTGTGGTTTTGATTACTTTTTCTATAAATTTTTCCTGTAATTTTTTTTCTTGTATTCTTAAGTGCAACAGTCTGTTTTATTTTAATAGGGTAATTGAAATTCACTGAAATAAAAGGGCTTATTCAGCTAACATGTCCAGTTAGTGTACCCCTGCCATACAGCCTGGACAGATCACAGCATTGGCAAAAACTTTTTTTGGCAGCAGTTCTTTCAGAAAAACATCTTTCTTTTGTTTTGGTTTGTTTTTTTTGGTGGTGGTGGGGAGGAGAGTGGGAGAAAAAGCCTGTTTTCAAAATACCAGCAAGATTTGTAGGGTGAGGTAATTTTAAAATATTTTTAATTATTTCCCAATTAACAAAATATAGAATTTATTCCTACAGACCCTGCCTCTTTTGTGCCTTCAGCCCATCCCAGCTACAACACTACTGTGACTGTTTTCATAACAAAGCAGTAGAATAACATGTACTGTTCAATGCATTTATTTCAAGTCTGACATTATGCAAGATGCCACGGAGAAGAGGAGAGTTGCCTTCAGCCAAATGTAGGCAGGTCATTCTGTCATACGCTGGGGCCTGCTCTCACTGCCCTGCCCTGGAGGAGTATTTTGGCTAAGTAAGAGGAGCAGGGACCAGTTACTGCTCCTGAAGCCAAGTGGCATGGAGAGGCACCGCTCAGGCTGAGCTCCGAAAGCCGGCTGGATGCTTCTGCACCTGAAGCATTTTGTCCTGCAATCTGTGTGATGCCCCGTGGCCCTAGGACATAATTCCCACTGTTCCTGTGGGAATGTCTTTTGGGTCAAAATGTCTAGAATAATGTAAGGGCTGTGTGGCCACTTACCAGAGTGACAGGGCATCCTCTGTTTTGCATTTTAAGAGCGTTCCTGGTTAGTGACCCATCTCCTGAAATGTGCCTGAGTGTCGCGGAGGGATTTGACTGGAGCCAGGCAGCAAATAAACAGCCAAGCAGTGTCCATGATCAGGGGACCAAAGCTTAAGTTTGGTCTATGGCCCTTTTATTTAGTCTGTAGCTGTGCCCTTCCTGTTTCCAGTACACTATATACCTGCCACTTAGTCTAGACACAGTGTGAGAGAGATCATTTACAACAGCAGGGGGCCTGGGACAGGGACATGGTTTGGAACATAGCTGCTTTATCTTTGCAGGTATCTGAAGCATCTACGAGAGAGCAACCCAAAAAACCGAGGGTCTCATAGCCAGCAGAGGAAATACAGGAAGTGTATTCATGCAAGGAATGAGTCACCAAACAGTGAAAAAAGACATAATCTATTTTGTTGCAAATGTTAGAATGTGTGTTGTGAATAAGAAGAAACCTAAATAGAGGTATTTGGGTCCCTGTTTTTTCTTCATTTTCTGGGTATCCATCTTTAAAACACCTGGAGTCTACTCAACTGAATGCTAAGCATCAATAATTGCAGCAGAAGTGAACAGGAACTGTACTTGTACCTTACAAAGGCCTAAACATTGCTAAGCATTCTGAAAAATCCAGCCAGAAAACACCTTATGTGAACAAAACAAAATTAGCGGACACTTTTTATTTTATTTCAGTGTCTACACTCACAATAGGTAAGAGGAGGACAATAATACCACCAGGGTGTCGGGAAGATAAATTCATTAATATTTGCAGAGAAAGAGAGTACCACAATGAGAGCCCCACAGAAAAGCCCATGAGAAAATGAATGACTCTCTATTCAGTGCAGCATTCAGATGGTGTGCAGTAAATAATGGATAGGGCACACACTGAAAGATGAGTCTTAAAAGAAATATTGAATAACTACCCACTCACTGAGCTCTGTTCATCCTTTCCCAACTCCGCATCCTGCTATCTGCACCTCCCATGATGTATGTAAAAGGAAAATAAATGCTGTCTGATGTTGGAGCAGCTGGGTAGCCTTAATCTCAACTAACTTTAGCCTATAAAATAAGATGTCTACTCTGTGCTTCCTCTATAGTCAGTGAAAAGAGATAGGTACTTTAGGTAGCCGTTCATCATGCCTCCTCCGACACTTTTGTTAGGATGGGGTTATCACCATCTGGTGGTGTCTGTCTCTTTCCTGGACACACACTGAGGGAGTGCAGAGAATCAATTTGGGTTAGGCCTGTAGCATTGAGATGACTTCAGTGTTTACATGAATCCCACCCTAAATCTCAATCTGACTGGTACTGTGTGCTGTCCCAGAGTGAGTAGATCATTTTAACTGCCTTGTTTTCCTCCTAGTTTTCTGTGAATCATGATCTGTTTTGCACTGTTAAGTAAAGGTGCTGATATTGGCATTAACCCATCATTGACAAGATGCTTCAAAGATACCATTCATGTGGCAGCTGGAGAGTGATGGAGCGAAGCCATGTTAGATGTAGAACAGCTGCTTGTGTTGACTAGTATCGACTGGAGAAGGATCTTTCCTTTTCTTCATCTCACTGTTTGCAGAAAGTTCCTTCATAGTATGTGTGCTCTTTTGAGAAAAGTACATCATTTAGAAAGATGTTATTCTGCATTAGTAAACAAGCACTCTTTTTTATCCTAGGCAAATGATTTTATTCATTCATATCACAAATCTGACCTTTGTATTATTTTGGGATGAGAAATCAGATATATTGTGCAAATCTGTCAGCAATAATGCAGAACTGGTAGAGAAATTTTATTTTGCAATTAAGTACATATATAGTTTTAAATCCAACATGGAGGGAAGAGAGAAAACCTCAAAAGAAACAAACTTGGCTGCATTTAGACAGGAAAAAAAAAAAACAAATCAGCCAAAAAAAAATTCTTCCAGGGATTAAATTTTTGTTATTTGTTCTATGTATTGCCTTTTTGTTATTAAAATAGAACTGTGAGGGCTTACCTCTGGTATTATGAAATAATGAGCTTGGATTTAAATATTTTTTGGTTCTCATGAAACCATTTCTGAGCTCAGCTCCGGTTCTATAATATTTGCCATTGGTTCTTTTGTCTTTCCTGCCTTGTTATTACCATGGCATCTTTTGTGAATGAAATTCATGCCAGTATTTTTCTGACAGTTAAGTTGGAGAACTTACTTTCAAAGGACATTTCAGACTCTGTAGGAAAATATAGAATAAAGAGGTTAATTAATAGCATGCTCAACAATCAATCATCTTCAATTAAAATTTAGCTATAGTTAATGTAGGCATGCAGTCACAAGTCTCTGTCAGTCTCTGTACTCTAGGGACAAGTTGAATACATAATGCAAATCCACTTCTCTTCATAGTATTAATATTCATTCTATAAAATTTTCATGGTAGGTGAAGTTCCACATTTTATTTTCTAACAGCAACTTAAGATAGCAGTTTCCTTTCATTTATTTTCTTCATTCTCTAAACACTTAGGTTTCTTGTGTCCCTGATCAGGCAAATACTATACCACCTGCTTACACTGAGCAGGTCTACCGCATCCTATACTCAGCGCTGAAAACAAATCAATAAATAGAAGAAATGACCAAAGGAGACATTATCAAAGATAACTCCTCAGAGCTCAATGTTCACTGTGACTTTAAAGAAATTTTAATAAAAAGCAAGGTGGGTTCTACTTGACATCTCTGGTATTTCTAGGAGTCAAGCTGAACTCAACAAGGACATAAGCAAGTTCCATACTTTTAACTACTGTTAAGACACATCTGGTTTTATGCTTCTGTAGTGATCTGCAGAAAGTGATCGCTTGTGGAGTGGATAACCTGTAGTGAATCTCAATGGACTGATTTAAAAAGGTTGCCACTTTCAGTTGTCAAAAAACTTTACTGGAGGTTAGTATTCAGAGATGTTAGAACAGACCACATTAATGTTCCTCATTTGCTTCAGTGGAAAACTAGCTTAAACTAGCCTATATGGCTTTGTGCTGCAGTGGATGAGGAATACTCACACAGTTTGTTCTGCCGCACAGGTGGTATCTCATAGAAAGGGAACAACTGTCCATGTCCAGCTGAGCCAAATCATCAGAGAGTCTGCAGGAGAAACATTTTCGAAGTAATATCATCCTTAGAATTCGTTTGATATCTTTCTGAAGGTCTCTAAGGTGGTGTAATGGTTCAATGACCGAAACATACATTCCCAGGCATTCACAGGTTTGCAAAAATGAAGACAAAGGCAGAATCCTTTCCCCAACCGTTATCTACTTGTATTTACATTACTTCACTAATTAATTAAACTATTAATTTTATCCTCACATGCACGATGCAAACTTCAAGCTGTAAACAGCCATCTTTTTCTGAGTTTTACTGTGCTAAAGACAGCAGTGCCCTGACTTATCACTATCATAACCCTGTCTGCAGATAAGTTGTGTGAGTGCTCTTTAACCTCTATCAAAGTCGGCCTGGCTGACTATTGCTAACCACCTTCTGCTAGCAGAGCTACTTAGATGATAAGCTATGGGTAAAAGGCAAAAATAATGAGCTGAGAAAGGACCACCTTTTGCCAGAACAGCTGCTTGAACAACTATCTGCGATTGCAGAGCAATTTAATGTGGAATGGTTGCAAGAAACTAAAGCACTCTCATAAATGTTGATACCCGATGTTACTAGTTTGGATTCAAGAAGTTTTCAATGATTGATAGCATCCAGGAAAGTTAATGGTCAGTCACATTCTTGCCGTGGATAAGCAAGTGACTTGATTGCTACTTGTGTCTGAGGCAAAGATTTATGTAATGTATTTAAAAAAAAAACCTTACCTTTCTTAAATATGTTTTTGATTGGTTCATTTTTAATTTGAGCTTTTGAGAGTGGAACAATGGACTAATTGATTAACTGTTAGACATAGCAAGTACATTAGATTAGATTAATTTTAATACACTATAGTAGTTACTCATCAGTCTTAAGTTATATAATACTCCCTTTCTAAAACGTTGTTTTGAAAATCAGATATTTTCATTTACTGGCAATGCCTGGATTGAAAAGAAATGTTGTATTATGTGGTTAACTGTTACTGAAATGCATGATGCAGCAGCTATAAATCAAAACTAAATAAACAATTTTGTTTAGCATGTAGACATTTTACTCCATGCTTCAAGGCCTTAATACTGTTTTCATTTCTGTTGACCTTTGCTCTGGTCAATTGATTCTCCTGTCACTATCTGCCAATTTTCCATAACTGTTCATGCCATGTATGCTGTCCTTTCTGCTGTATTTTCCACCAAGTGTGCTTCTATGTCCTCATCAACTCTCCTTCTGGTAAAGCTTTGTATCTGAATACAACTCCAAGCTAAGGATGAGGGACAAGTGAACTGTGCCTTTTTTTTTTTTTTTGGTGGGGGGCGTGTGTCCTGAAAATACTATAAGTTTTTATAATGTAATCTCTCATTTTGCTTCCTTTTTCTTTCCTGCTTTTTCTTTTCCTAGCTCTGTTTCAGATTAGTCATGTTAAGGTGCATTATTTTTTACTTAATGAGCTAAAAGCTTTGGGACAGATATGTTGAGGACTTTAAAAGATCTGGACTGAATTTTGAACAGGAATGAATTATGGTTCTTCAGTGAAAACCAGGTGAAAGATAGCAGTTTTATTTAATTTGGTATTGACTAAAAGATAAAGCCAGAGATGAGAATTCTTAGAAACCAAGCTACAAAGAACTTTGCAGGAACTTATGAACTAAAACTATGGTGGTATTTCATTTCTTCTCTTCAAATTCTTCTTCCCCTGAAACATTCAGAAAATGTTTCTTCTTCTTCTTCTTTTTTTTTGCCATGCTCCCAAACAGGACTACGAGAAATACACTCTCTTTTCCTGTTTTGAACCAAAGTACGTTCTGGGTTGCCAAACAGGAGACTCAGCATACAACTAATGTTATTCCAAAGTAGATTTCTGAGTGACATTTTGAATTATGTATTCCCACTATTGTGTCTAACCCTTTTCCAGTCTCTAATTGTGGGTCCCTTTTTGTGCATGTTAAGTAGTTTTTCATCTTGACTGAATTCTAATTTTATCTGAACCTTTGCAAGTATGTATGCTAATTATATAAAAAATCATTTTGCATTCATTTTGAAACTAGAACATGTTTTCAACAAAATGTTTCAGTTTCATAAATGTGAAATTGCAACTACTTCCAGCTTTGTCACTCAAAAATATTTTTTAGATGTTATAATTTCAAATATACTTATTAAGATACATGAGATTTAACTTTTTTTGACGTTTACAGTAGCATTCTTGTTCATAAGACATAAATCACTTTTAAAAGATAAATACGTATGTATTCCTAACACAAATTACAGAATAAAATACAAGACAAACCTGAAAATAAATACAAAAAAAGACAGTATTCTGGAGTAATTTTAAGGAATCATTGTGCAAAAATAGTCAGTGTTCCCTCTACTAATTCATAGGAGCTATCAAATGTAATTCAATTTTAATTTTATATATTTAAAATGATCCAACTCTACTTCTGATTACACACATAATAATAAGTCTTATTTTAAAATGAAAGAAGCTACAAGGAAGATAGCTTTCTAATTATTTCTTACCTAGTACTGAAAAGAGGTACGATGAAATACTAATGATCACTTGAAGATTTAAGTGCTTAGTTATTAAATGATTGAAAGTATAAAGGAAATAACTAATTTTAAAGTCAATTTGAAATGTAATTGCCCATTATGCCACCAGTGATCCAGGCATACTATGATTTACTAATGAAAAATTCAGCCTTGCATTAGGAAAGAGAAGACTTATGTCATTAGTTGCTACACCTCATTTCAATACACCTCATTCAATTTCAGTGGTTTTCAATAGAGATAACTTGATGCAAGCTGGATAGAGTGCATTATTTTGAACAATTCACAAGTTGTTTAACTTTGTTACAGTGGTTTAACAATAAAAAATCCTTTGACAAACACATTATGTTTTAATTTGAGTTAACTGAATTTAGGTCTTGATATTGCTACAGTCCTTTGTAGCTAAACTTCACCTAAAATTATCTTGTAACTAAAATTCACAGTATTCATCATAGAAAAGATAAATACAGTAATGACTTTTTAGTGAAATGTGACAATGTGCTGCATTTCACCATTTCTTGAAATCAAACAGGTATCAGGATGATTGGAAAAATAAGTTTCTGGAACAGCATACTAAGAGAGATACGAGAAAATAATAGCCCAAACTGTTTCAAGGAAGAATTTCATCAGTCTGTAGAATGGGTGATAGTGTTTTCTGTGTTTTCTGATGATTTTTTTATGGTGGCAGGGGATCCTGACATGAAGACTTAGGTAGGTCCATTATTCCTGTATGTCTTCACTGTTAGTTTTTACATTGAGGAAAATTAACTCAGACACATATACTCACGTAGACTGCATGTTGTAAAAGTTTCTAAGCCACAGAAGAAGGAGTAAGAAGCACAACAATGATTAATGGATGAGCATCTGAACAATGCTCAGACAATTAAGTAGTAATTAAAACCTACTTAAACATTTTCCTTGTGATATAATGGTACCTTTGAGCAATACATTATTGACTTAAAACACTTTTGGCCAGCCTTATCCAGAGCCAAAGGGACAAGCCTATCTCATAAATTGGCTATTCCTGTCATGAAATTCTGATCTATCAGTGCTAAAGAAGTATTCCTCTGGCACCACATGCACAGGACAGAAGAATCACCAGTTTAATTAGGAACTCAGTATTGATCTCAGAGTAGCTTAACATTTTTTTCTGTCTTTTCTTTCTTGCAGCCCATGCACTTTCTCACAGAAAAACCTCAGGAAGACTTTGTTTTACAAGGGTGAACAGTGTCACTGAAATGCCCAAGTGTAAATTGTGATGGTGGACGCAGCGCTTCCTAAGCATCTCAGTCATCTGTACTGTGGATAGTGGTAGGACACTGGGACAATAACTTTATTTGTATGTGTTATTTCTACTTTTTCCTCAGGCTCTGTTTGGATGGTACAGTTCGTTCTGTCTTATGGGGTCCTGCTACTGGACCAAAAATACTGCTATATAATGCAGAATACTGATGTGGTACAAGCTTGGTCCATTCAAATTCATTCTTAAAATACTGATCGTTAAATTTATTTTTTAATTTTATGTCAGATCAGGTCTTGCTGGTCTATTCCACTCTGATTTTTTACTGGATTAAGTGTCACCTGTCCTCTTGCAATTAGCATAAAGCCAAAATAAAAGCATAAAAATCTGCCTGAGTCTCACACTCTTTTTTTTCTGGGTGGTTCAATAGCCATGATCATGGGCCCATGCCTGATTTGAATCAGCTCTCTTTCCCTGGGCAATATAATAAAGGGAAGAATTCTAGGCATTTATGGAAAATTTTAGAAGTTATAGAATTATTTTGCTAGAAAGCATAGGGCTTATAAAGAGCAACTGAGATCAATATACTTTTTTTAAAACTGCTCAAAGAACTTTTCACTACAGGCAAACCAGATTTCTTTAAACACAAAGACACTAATCAGTCATTCTGTTGGGATATGTTTTCACAATGAGTTGAAGTTGATCTCAGACTGCACTACTCACGGAAGTGGTCATTTTGTTCTGACATTGCATTCCCTCCTGCTCCTCTGTGCTTCGTATTGCTGATCCTCCTGAAAACCAACCTTTTATTTTTGGTAACATCAGTATTTAGTGAGATCAGCAAACTGACCCAGATCACCGCGTGTGCCAGCGCAGTAGGGGCATCAGGTGCTTGTGGCCAAGGGCAAGGGGACAGAACTGCCCTGCCAATGGCAGTGTGTTTTCAGATGGGCTTAAACTGATTATAATACTGTGCATTTGTTGTGGTTACAGCACCTTTCATTAATTGTGTGAGGAGTTTCAGACTGAGTTTTGATGCATTAGTGAGCCCTTTTCCTGAGGCTATAATATGACCTCCACCAGAAGAGTCTTTTATTCTCCTTTACAGACTGCCAATCCATTGGCTTGGATTGTGACAAATCGATTGATTGAAACCTGGGAGGTTTAAGAAGGTTTGGGTTTTTTGTCTGTTTGAATTTTAAGGAATGTTGCTACTGATTTCTCTGAAGTTACATGTAAAAAGGACCTCCACCTAACCAGGTACACTTTTCCTAAATGTAGAGGGATGAAATATGTGATATTTCTAACCAGGGAGCTATTAGTGCAAATAGATCAAAGGGGTGGAGCATTCTATCTTTATAATAAAGAAGGGAGAAGTCACCTGAAAACTCTCTTCCCATTAAGGACTGGAATTGTAATCTTCTACTGAGAAATGTATCCCTTGGAAACACTTCATGTCTCTGAAAAAAGATCAGTGTAATTTCTATGTTTCTCTCTTTTTCCCCAGCCCCTCTATTTTCTACATCTATACTGATTTTCATATGTACAGTCTTTTGGCTCAAGTTAGTATTTTGACTAAGGAATTTTGACTAAGGAAAATTCTAATTTTGCTGCTGATCATGCTTCTGTCTTCTCCTTGTAATTTTTCAGAGAGTTATAGTCTGGAAACCTTGGTCTCTTTCTTTCCCTATTCCTGGAGATGTGGGAAAAGACAGGAAGATAATTGTAGGAAGATAAAGAACAAGAGGACAGCAGGGTTGACCTTAATGAGAGAATGAAGATAGAAAATTGGTGTGGTAAAAGAATACAGGTTGGAATTATAAACAAGTACAATGTTACATGGGGATCTGGATGAAATGACTATACATTTGAGAAAGTAGGTAAATAAGACCCAATAAGGGAAGTCAAAGAGCAAGGGTGATGCAAGAAAATTTCTGACCAAGAGATTCTTTTTTTGGCAGCTGCAATTTGCTTTGTTCTACTTCAGCCAGAAATTTCTCTGAAAGCAACCAATCAAAATAAGATTTTTGCTTTAAAGAATATGGCAACAAACACGTTTAATCAATGATAATTCAATTTGTTCAACTTTTTTTAAAAAAATCAGGGTTTAGCATCACTAAGGCTTAAAAACTTTAACAATACATTGGCTCCTGATGGACAACAATAGATTCAACTGTAAGAAAGACAGGAGGTAATTCTCACCAATAACATTCATACCCAAGAATGGAAATCTGCACAAAGCAAGTTAAAGATTTTATGTTTCTTCTCCCTAAAACTAATATATGAAATGAAGACTGCTTGAGCTTCAGAAAGAAATAATGGAGAAAGTATGGAGAAAGTAATGGCATAATAGAGAAAGTACTAAGGGAACAACTCTCCATTTTGAGAAAGCAGGATCATATCATATGGAAAAATTCCCTGGAAATAATCAGGTAACATTTATTATTTGACACATTTTAAAGACTAGCTCAGAAGTGGCCACCATTGCCAACAGAGTGAATACAGCTAGTCTAAAGAAATGGTTTTTTTTCTTAGCAGTGGTCGTTTGCCTAGTGTTTCCCAGTCAAAACATATTGTGCAAAGGACTTGAGGCTTGTTGCACTTCATGTTGTGTCAACTGATTCCTTAGGATGAAGCCACAAGTTGTTAGTGAAGACATAGCCTGCTATGTCTGAGACTACACACCACATTGCTGTGGTTACACTGAGAGCAGAGTACCAGAGCCACGTTCTGGCTTGGGTATGGCCACACGAACTGCAGTAGCGGTAGCTGTGTTTATCTAGTATCACTCAGAAAAGTTAAGTGACATCAGCTGAAAGTGCAAAATAAAGGCAGATAAAAGAATGCTTTGAAAAGAGTACTGTTGGGGCAACTTAGGATAGTACTGCTCTGGCTGTCCGCTCTGCTTTTCTGAAAGAAATTGTTGTCTCTTCATAAACTTGGCAGAACAGGCACTATGTCTGCTCTTCAGTTGCCATAGTCTCAAGCTTGACATATTACCTTAAATCAATTCCAGTTTAAGATAATGCGCTGGATTGTGGGCTGGTGTGGCTGAGGAGTAAACACAGTGTTTTGCTGTAGGCATGGTAACATCCATAGAGAGGTGCAGCAGACAGCTGGGGGTAGAAACTTCTTAAATGGTTGCAGCATGAATCACCAAAGGTGTCCTGGTGGCATCCTACTTTAAGGCATCTTTAATGCAGTTTGGCTGCTGTTGTTCACAAGTAAAATAGCCTTTTGATTAACTCTCTGTTGAGGATTAATTTAGCATTAAAGATTCCAGGCCTTCATCTGCAGCATTTCATAAGGTGAACAAATAGTATGTTAGACCTGGACAATCATATTCCCTGCACACAGTGATCAAAATGTATTTTCTTAGCTCCTCTGTTTTTATCTTTCTGGGACTTACCAGCACAACAGCTCTAATGACTCCTCTTCCCAAGAAGATTGGTATGTTCTCATAACAAGACCAGTAGTGCAAAAGGTCTATTGCTTAGTAAATGCTGAAAAATAAGGAACAAAATAAAAAAGTAATCTTCCCTGGCAATTTAATCCATCCCATTTATATATTACCTTTCCTATTAAGATGTTTTACTTGCATTACTGATTTACTCTTAATTTCTAGATCATACAAATCCATACTGACTTGTCTAAAGTTACACTTAAAGCCTAATTACATGCCTGTTAAATTCAGCAAAAAATACTCTAATTGTTTCAGTGGCTGTCAGCTCATAGGCCAAGACAATTCAAACTGGTTTATCTGCACTGGTGTAGGTATGCCCCGCAACCCTAAAACAAAAGCAGAGAGTGGCATTTACGCACTTACTGTGTAATGTGATTTAGGAACTTTGCAGGTTCACGTGATGTCCATTTGATCCTATTCTTGTCACTGAAAATTTAGAGGGATGACAAGTGAACCGTAGCATTTAAAAAAGAATAGCCTGTAGCTATTTGCTCCTCCACCTTTCCTTCTTCCTCTCACCAAGTTTATCCCCTCCTCAGGAGAATGGCAGTACAGAACACGTGAATAATCCTCAACCAGTTTAGTGCAAAGTCAGGTAGCTTCGTTTAAGTTTTTGATACAGGTGAGCTTAAGATAAACCGTCAGGTTTTGGACTGAAGTGGTAAGATGAGGGCTTGCATTTCCTCCACCTAACTCCTGCCTGGGAGATGGTTTTCTGGCTGAGCAGTTGTTACACAGACCATGACACCACTTGTACTGAACTTTGTTTTGCAAGCAGCAGCAGCACGCACTAAAGATGTTTTAATCACATACATCTTCAGTATCCTCTCTGGGGAGGCACCTTTCTGTTTTCCCCATATTACCTCCTTTAATCTTTCTTAGGCAAAACTGTCTAGGTTAACACAACCTGCCAATACATGTCTACGGATAATAGTAACTTCAGCCACCACAGACAGACCTGGGAGAAGATGCATGTCCACAAGCTAAGGTCTTTAACTGGTGGGCAAGGATAACTAACCTTGGGAGAGCTGGAATGTTTCCCAGCCACAGTTCTCCTGTCCCTCTTTCACTGCAGGGATGACTCACGAGAGAAGTCAGTGAACTGCAGTGCGTTGGAAAACCCTGTATTGGTGCTGGTTTATTTTGCCAGATCTAAAAAAGCTTTGAGCCTACAGCTGCTTGCCAAGAAATCAAGCCCTTCTTGCAGTGGGGTTAGTAAACTCAGAAAAGGGGGTAAAGCTAGGGCAAAACAGGTGGCTGTGAGCAGGAAATATTACAGCCATGCAAGCACAAGCCATTCCTGCTCCTGAGTCAGTCCTGCGTGAGCATGAGTCAAATCCCTTAATTGTGGCAGCAGAACCACAGAAGGATTCTAGCTATAGCACCTTATTGGGGCTTCTAAACAAAGCCTAAAACAGAAAAATAAGTTGTTTAAAAAAAAAAAAAAGCTGTCAGAACTGAACCCTTTTCAAATAAGAACAAAACCAGGTTAACATCTTTCAAAAGCATTATCTGTTTGCAGCTCCGCTTTAGTGGGGAATACTTTTGAAGACATTTGTTTAAAAACAGTCACAGTCAACTATATGAAATTTAGCTTTCTGTACATAACTTTGCTACTTTCCCATGTTTCATGCTGCCGACAAGTTCTTAAAGTTCTTTAAAAAAAATTCATCAAAACATGCCTGGATACTGGCTTGTTGTTCAGTGATAGTAGTTATTTCAGACATACACACACACCGAGAACTGCATATATAAAATCTACTTAACCTAGCACTATGAGCACAAAACTGAAAAGGAGTGGTGTGGAAAGAAAGGGAAAGAAGGACAGTAGTGATTTTAGTAGGCATGAACTGACCATGTATTTTATGTAAAATATGAGGAGATAACAAGCCATTTTTTTGGTAACTGAGAGTATCCTAAACTTTAATGAGTGTTTCATATTCTTACAATTCTGTTTTCCGTATGCAAAACTGACAGTTCAAATATATTTAAATAAGTTGTTATTTACAAAGACAGTCCGGTCATAGATGTAATGAATCCAAATAGATTTAGCCTTAGCTCAGTTCAATGTTATTTTCCAAGCTTCCCTTTTCACATGCAAGAGTCATGGATTTAGAAGAGGCTGCCTGAGGTCATAGACAGGATTTAACGAGTGCAAGCCTGCTTAAGAAGACCGATTTGAACTGAGTGGATACAGAGCCCTATTTATGACACAAACATAATCTGAACGAAATTGGTTTATGTCTTGTTCATGTTTAAGAGTACTGTGTGCAATATTTGCATTGGAAAATAAGAGATTTGCATGGGAGTGAATCACTAAAATTATTCGCAAGGTATTACATGACTTTACAGTGGGTCTTTCATAAGGGAATCAGGATGAATCTTGTGGTATTGGTTTCAAAATAAAATCTGGATGCTATGTGTGAATTTTTAAACATTTTTTTCAGTAAAAAGGCTGTCTCAGCATCATTTTGAATAAAAGCATAAAATCTTTTACATTTTACATAATATTTTTTCCTCCAGAAGACTTCCAACCTATCTATCTACATCACAGTGTCAGCGCAGGCAGCAAAGATGGGGAAACATGATTTAGGCATGATGAGAAAGCAGCACTCGGAGCACCTAAGGTCATCTCTTGAATAGTAGGATTTTCTGCTAGCAGCTGGCACTGCTGAATCTGACCAGTGACTGGAAGGCATCGTGCCAGAAGCTAGGACTTAAAAAGATCTTCAGGCTGGGGGGCACAAAACTGAAATGGAGAGGAGCTGATCAGCTCTTTTGTAGTCTCAAAGATAGGTCAGGGAGGTGAGTGAGGCAATGATTGATGGAGCTGGCACTTCTCGGTTTGTCTACAAGGGAAAGCTGCACTGAGGTAAATTTAATTAGCTTTGAAGCCAGTATAGTTGCTGTAGTGCCCATCCTTTTTGTGGATCTTCTTGGTACAGGAAGGGATTTCTCAGTTTCAAACTGTCAGGAATATATTAAAGATAAATGGGAAAATCATTCTTACACTGTCATGAAGGTGTGGTCATGGAAGTTTACAAAATTAGGGCCAAATCCACGCCCAGAAGGATGTGTCAGAATAGCCTTCTCAGCAAGCCCTCTTCAGACAGGGAGAGCCTGCGTGAGCAAGAAAAGTGCTTTACCTATATAGCATATACCAGTCCAAAAGTGCAAAATAAGCTGTACCACTTTCGTGCCAGGATAAGTGGATTTCCCCTTAGGTTTTTACTAGCATAAAAAAGTTGCCAAAACAAAGCACCTCACTGGCCGCTTTTATATACACCAAGGTTACTAGTTATACCAACCTCTATGTTTGTTTAAATTCATACTGTGTTTTAGACTTTGTTACTGTCAAAACTAGTCCTACATGAAGCCACTGCCAGCCACACTGCTAACACAATGCCTTGTCCATACCATGGCCTCTAATCAAATTTTAATGTAATAATTAACCCATATAAGAACACAGGTAACAAATTGTTCTGTGGAGATACCTTAATGGAGAAAAGTCTATTGATTTGGACTTTTTTCTACTGCTAAAAAGAAAAATTATTATTATTTTTTTTAACCTCAAAGTAACTGATGTGCATCAGCTATCCTGTGGTAAAAACACTGTGAAGATAAGGTGCTTTAATTTTACACTGAGGTAAATTTGCCAAGGTCAGTCCCAAGCAAGAGCATAGAGCTGACTGTGTTGAATGTATCTTGTGGTAAAATTGAAGTATGCAGCACTTTGCTGTGTTTTCAGTTTGGCATATCTGACATATATTAGTTACTTTTATGCAAAAAAAAACGTATCGTTTTTAGCAGCAAAGACTTAGTTTTTATAATCTGCTTTTATGTTACCTCAGAAGCAACTATATAGTCCATCCTCCACAGAATGCAGAGGACAGAGCTTATCTGAGGGGCATATCCTTAGTCCTAAATTCTATATAGGACTGAATTTTTCTGTTGACCTCTGTATCTATAATACGTCCTCTGAAACAGAGAACAGTATGTCCAGAGAGTTTCATTATCCTAGATGATGCAATTTGTGTTTGGAATAATCATGTCTACACAGTGCTCTGGAATCGTTATATCTACACAGTTGTTACAAAACTGCCATTTTGCATTCTCAGAAGATTCCATGGTTTATTGCTTTGCCCGTCTGTTTTTTTCCATGATGCTTATTGTGAAAGATCCCACCAGGAGGTAGTGGAATATTTCCCATGATTTCTCTCATTTCATCACGATGTTAGAAGCAAGCTCCATTTTCAAAGGACCATTAGGCATCAGGCAAGAAACAAGGAAGACCACTAGGATGTTGCTGGTACTATTTGCATATCTTTAGGGACAGGGATACATGGACAGCTGAAGATGAGCTAAGTGGACTTCTGACTGAACTAATGCATGAAACAGGGGGGCTCAATAGTGATGCAGAACAAGGACAGCCAGCAATTTCAACAGCATTTGAGGATATTAACTTTCAAGAGCCTTGAATGAAGAAATTCCTCTGCACTTGTAAGAGTGTAACATGTAATGAGAATTTCCCTCAGCCTGATGAAATATCCTCACCCATTTGCATCTGAAGGCTCACCATTCTCATTTGGTAACCATTTCTGTGAAGACAAATCAACTGTCAGGATTACCGTGAAAGAGTTACGTATGACAACTAAAAAACTGTCTTGTCATATGAGCTGTAAATACACAAATATTTATTGATGAGTTTATGTGTTTGGAGGTAGCTAACTGTGTTTAGGTCACCAGTGTGACTAACATGGCTATTCTCAGTGAGAATCATACCTAAAAGAAGGCAGCATTTATCTATGATGCAGCAAAGGCGGATGGGAGACATTAATATAATGCGATGTGATGGAAAGATCCAAGAAACTTACATTTTTAGAAACAACGGGCTAATTTATGCTATTTTTTTCTTTGGCATGCTATTTTTTTCTCTTGCAAGGTGATGGTAGATTGCACATTAACAACACTGAAAAACTGGATGCTGATTGGCAATTACTGCCTTATATGAGAATCATTTCCTCTATGTTATGCAGATTCTGTGAGAGCAAAGTAAACAGAGAAACACTGTGAGAAAGAGTAGTGACAGTGCACACTTCCATCTGATCAGAAGCACTTCAGTCAGACATACACTACAATTCAGTTACAAAGTGAGTGCAGATATATGAACAAAATGGATCCCCTCTTGGGTAGGAGTTAGGACATTTGTATACAGGAAGGATTTTAATATATCACATGTGGGGATTTTATTGAACTCTGCAAAGCTTTTTATACAAACCAGCAATGTCATGAAAACCATTGCAGAAGATTAAGTAAGTTAGAGCAGAAGAACAGGGGAAAAAATATTCTGTGGAACTGCAGAAAGACCTTACTCCTTTGGGTAGGTGGATGAGTTTATGGGGTCTCACACTATGCACATTTTACTTATTGCTTTGCAGTGTGGAATGTGAAAGGACAAACTTGCACCTGCAAAGTGCTGTAAAAGCTGCTACCTCAATAAAGACATTGTTGAAGATGGGTTGCAAGGCACAGAGGGAATGACTTTTTTTCCCTTGAAAAAAACTTGCCATCTTTTGCAAAAGCTGTTCCTGAAGGGTCATGACAATTTTCTTGTTCTCTCTCTCCTTTTTATCGTCTTAAATTTAACTTTCTTTCCATTTCTCCATCTTTTTATCACTCTGTTGAGTTGTGTACACAACATCAGTAAACATGCTATCCGTTGATTTCCTTTCCTTCTTGTGTAGATTGGACAGGTGTTCACCCAGTGTTAGCACCTGTGGCCATGGTTGCTGCAATGTGGCATGGGTGGGAAAGATAAAAAGGAACAGGTAGTTATTGCCCAAGAAATAACCTCCTGTGCCAAGAACGATAAAATGTTGCTTTTTCCTTAGTTGCGCAATATCCATTCTAAAATAGAACACTATCTTTGCCTGAAGTTTTCTTTTCTAATACCTGCAGGTCAACATAAAGTCAACTTGCTAAATAAACAGAATTCTGCAGCCACCAAAGGTGAAAAATGCCTAAAATTTTTGCAGTTATTGAAATGTTTGTGTGGCCAGAGGGGGGTGATTTACTTAATAATAACGGAGCACAAAGCTGAAGGCACAATGAAAATGAGCCAGAAAAGTTATTTTACCATTTTTTCTGTCCTGTACCTGCTGTTACAATAAACTTGCCTTCCATTCAACAGGCCACACAGAGCTGCCACGTTGGATATGTATGAATCTGACGTAAATGGTAGAATCAGAGAGAAAGGCAATAATGATGAAGGACTTTTCAGCAGATTTCCTCTAAGAAGAGTTTTACATTTACAAGAAGTGGAAGTGAGGTCTTGAACATCATGGCACTTTAGTGTCCAACTGCAAAGTTAAATGCTTTACTTCTACTACGCACTCCTCAGCAGAGAAAAAACAGTGTCAACTTTCTTTAACCAATAGTGATGTTAGACACTAGTCATTCAAGGAAGATGACATTTGCATGGAGGCTGTATGTGTTATAGAGCTAGAGCAGGTTGGGCATCTTGCTGCCCATCAAGAGACATAAATTCAAGAGCTGCTCTGAATCTGTGGTGAAGGCTGCCCACGGTAAACTCAGTTATGAGCATGTCATTTGAGTCAAAGTATCAAAAGTGACCAGATACCGTGATGCACATCTCAGCCTCTTGTATGCTGCTCACTACAGAATGTAGGTGTACTTTAAGCAACTAAACCTAGAGGCCACACAGGAGTGGAAGAGTCTTCTTGAAGACTGTGCAAAATGGTGATGTGTATGTATTTTGTAACCTCTGACAAAGCACCTACTGAGGTATAAATGTTGTATATTACATATACAGGATCAGGTCTTTATGAGAGATGGTCACACATTTATACCTGAGCTTATTAGTTCTTACCATACTCATCATAAAAAGCAGCATAACAATAACCAGATTAGCACATGGAGGCTCCGGTGTAAGGATAGCCAGGAGCTGTGCAAATGAATTCTCTACTGTAGAACTGCAGCAACAAATTCAATTACTCTGGAGATCTACACCACTCATATAGGTAGGAAGCCTTTGGCATCATGCTTTATGCTTCAAAAGATATCAGAGGTATTCAAGCATTTGGCATAGCTGCATAATTTGTAATGAATGATACATGTATTATAGCTTGTTGGTTGCTTCAAGTCCTTGTTTGTTAGAGATACCTTCACAACAAGAACCTCTGATGATGTGCATGATTAAATCTTTGTGGCATTTGTTTAAAGTCCAGCGTTCCATGATCTCCTTTCTACAGTGATGTGGTAGTGATAAAGTTTTGGTTTGTCTACAGGCTTTGTTAGCGTAAAGAGAGAAAAACAGGCCAACACTGTAAATACCTTAAAAATAAATTATTTTATTACAAAAGTTTTTTCAATGCCTAGAGGAAACACACAATTATTATCAATGAGAAAGGTATTTTCTGTCATCGGAATTTCACTTAAACATAGTGTCATTATAATGTATTGTTATTTCTAGGGATCTCCCACCTGATGATACAAGAACAGAGGTACTCTTTGTCTAAATTATAGGCCTAATAATTGGGTTGATGACTATCAAAAGTATTTTGGGGAACCCAAGGGTGAATTAAAACACCTGTGTTATAAAAAAGTTTCTGTTGAAGATTTTCTGTCTCTTCATCAGGACAGCAGGGTTCTCAAACACAAAAAAATTCTTCACCCACTAGCCAAAGCCTTTTTGAAGTAATTATGTGCCTGAATAGCTATTTGTACCAAGTTAGCATGTTGAGTTCTTTTGCCAAAATGATTGGTAGGTGAAAACAACAGCTAATTGTAATCAACTTCAGCATATCCACTCAGATAGCTCACTTATGGATTATCCATGCCATTATGGTTTTATTATAGAAGGAAACAAATTAAGTCCTTTTTAAATTTTAAATTTAAAACCCATTTTAAATCCTTAAAAACTTCAAAATCAACATTTTAGATTGGGGTGAAAATAATATTTAGGTAAAATGAATAAAAAAGAATTGAATTGTTTTAATTTAATTAATAGTTATGTGAGTTAGAGAATGCTTTCTTAACATACTCACAGTCTGATTCATTTGACATAAAATAACCTTAAAGATCAGTAATATCTACTTATAATTATTACTTGAATGAAAAGCTATTTAGTTAAGCACGTTAAGTTCTTTCATTAAATTAGCTAAATACAATAAAAACTCAGAGACTCATAGTCTAGCTTGAAAATCTTTAAATAAAAGCAGCGGTTTTAAATAATTCTTGTATCTTGAAGATTCAGAGGCTCAGGTGCTTCTTCAAATTTTCCTCATGATTATATCACTTTTTTTCAGTTAGGAAAGAAAAATGACAGTATGGTTGACCAGGTATAGATGCCTGCAGTGGAAAGAACTGCATCAGGACTAATCACCCTGTTCTCTCTTCATTGTCCGTGCAAAAAGAAAAAAAAAGGTACTTTAAGGCATGCTTCAGTCATCCTAATGTAGGCATCTAAAATAGGTCAGTTTCACTGAGCTCTAAATATCTATTTTCCTCCATGGACTATTAAGGCACGGCCATCCTAGGGAATGACTGGCTTCGATGTGTATATCTATGTTATCAAGTAAGGTGAGTTGATTCACACCCCATGTAACTTTTGTAACCAAGAACAAGTATCTACAGAGAAAGAAACATTGCCTCTATTAAGAGGCCTCTAATACAATAATGTGTGCTGATGCTCTTGTTTCACCTTCCCCATAATGCCCTGGATTCTCTAAAGGGTATAGATTGAAATTTCTATCACAAAGAATAACATAATGTAATACTGCATCATCCTCCATTCTGACTCATGAAAGTGACTGATCATTAAACTTAAAATTACCACTTGCCTAGGTGTACATAGTAGTGATCTGATAAAATTCAAGATATGAACACAGTTTTCAGTGTTAAATAGTATGTGAATTATAATTAATGTATACAGTAGTTCATTAGTATATTAGTGTATATATACATATACATATATGTGTATATACACATACTAATACCATGCTTAAAAGGCAATTATAGATAAGAATTGTAGCTAAGAAAGCAATTGAAAGCCATAACAGTTATATAAATTAATAAATTTCATACATTAATAAATACAATATATTGGGATGCAAGCTAAATATATTAATGAAAATGCAGGGATAAAGACAATATGGACATTTTTTTGGTTTCATTTTGGATTGATATAGGACTATTAAGGATGAAAGTAACCCTAGAGATGACATAGTTCCATTACTAGCTGTGGAAAAGAAAGAAGCATTCAATGAATATTTCTGTTTTGCATTTAGAAAGGAAAATAGAGTCTGCATTGCTAAAATACTATCTATACTGACATTCTCTAAAGGGGGTAGTGAAGAGCACATATTAACTTTTTTAATTAGCAGCACCAGATAATTTGATTTAAAGTTTTTAAAAGGAATTTTGCACTGGTGCTCACTGACAAAAAGCCTTAGCATAGTGGAGGAGTCCAAGAAGCCTGGCAAAATCTAATGCTGTGCTGCTATTTCAAAAGCATAAACAGGATGACTAGGGTAATTGTAGATGGGTTAACTTGACCTTGGTTCCATGTGAAAGAATGGAACAGCTGATATGGGACACTGTCAATAAGGAAATAAAGAATGGCAATATAGTTACTGCCAGTCAACATGACTATGCAAAATAGGTCATGTTAAACAAATTGCATAGTATTCTTATGAGATCAGAATTTTGATTATTAGATTTGGTTAATAAAAGTAACTTTGTTGACAAAATAATATCTTTTAGACTTTTGTAAAGCATAGATTTTACATGTCAACCTGATTAAAATATTGATGTCTAGACAAAATCAAGAAAACATATATTAAGTGAGATTAAAACTCAGAAATTCAATGTGTAATTGTTAACCATGATTTATCAAGCATTACCAGTGTGGTCCTACGGAGATCCTTTCTTGTCCCAGTGTTACTCAGTGTCTTTACCTATGGCATAAGAAAAAACATAAAGTTCTAGTATTGTTTGCAAATGAGGCAAATAACAAAAGAAGGAGAGAAATGATGAGGAAGACAGATGACAAATAAGAACTGATCTAGATTACTTTGTAACGGAGCAGAAAAAATATGGGTATTAATATTGCCAATTAAAGGCCACATACTTTGTGAAGGGCACATGTAGATTACACTTGCAAGACTAAGGAGTGTAATGACTCTAAGAAAATGGAAGGACAATGGTTGACAGTAAATTTTTTAGTGTAAAGATGTCATGAAGTTGGCTAATGCAATCCAAACCTTTATTCTGGAAGGGGTCAGAGGTGGCCTTCTAATAGGTACCACAGTCAGGCCAAATAAAGCTTTTCATAGAGAAATGCAGAAACAATGAAATCTACCACCCAACAAATATATATTACTCTGTTTTGGACTATATGAAGCAATTTTTCTGGGATATATTGCAAACACAGTGGATGGAGAAATGGTTGGCAGGAGTTATGCACATCTGCATCAAATAAGGCACAGAAAAATAGCAGGGAGTTTGTCCTTGTTGTATTTGAGGAAACAAGACTTTGGCTCTATTACTTGCAAATAAGATTTCATAACTTTGCTAACTCTTTTGATTTTTTTGAATGCTTTTAGGTTTTTAGTAAGCATACATCCAGTCTCAGAATGACATAAGATGCTCTAGACAGTGATGAAATTTCTGAGAGGCTTAATGGGAAACCCATCCTAACAGTGTCCTGCTTATTTTTCTGCTTCCTGGTCCTCAAAGGTTTCCTGCGTAAGAGCTAAAACTCACACTCCACTTCCTTCTGGGGCAGGCATGATTGTCACGAGGGGCCAGAACAGCCTGTCTCCCCTGCCCAGGAGCATCAGAGACAGTATCCCTGATTTTCCACTCCTTTCTCCCTTCCTGGGATGCTTTGAAGGGGGAAGAGGGTGAAGAACCTCTGCAGTTCTCATCCCCAATCTTTTAGTCTGGAAAGGAGAAAGAATATACAAAAGCAGTTAGGTGCTAGCTTGAGAAGCTAAACTATGTATCTGCCAGAGTGCATGCAGCAGACCCAGGACCCTAGTGTCTTAATCCTGTCCAGTCTCCAGGGATAGCATTTCAGTTGGAAACCAAGGATCAGGAGAAGGGGACGCTGAATATTTAGATCTCATTCCTATCTGGAGTAAAAACTGAAGTCCCGGCTTGGGATGCAGAAACTCCCTGGGGTTTGCTAATCTGGACACGGTCAGAGAGGAGATGCAGGAAAAGCAGAGGTGGGACTGAAAAGCAAGAAGTGGGGAGATGTGTATCTCATGCTGCCCCACAGCTGAGGCATATATCCTGTAAGCTTAGGGGTGCAAAATCCTTTTGGTGACTCCCTACGTTACAGTCCTGCAACCTTTCCTCTGCTCTGTGATTTGACACATAATCCTGTATCTGGTCAATAAAGCAAAGGGTTTGTCAATTAGCTTTGTCTGACACCTCAGTTCCTGGAGCAGGAGAGCAGGCAGCAAAAATTTGTGAAATATGGGCTAAATGGAAAGAAGTGTCAGAGCCAGTGTACAACTCTCATAGTAAATGCATGAGAGTTGACAGATTGTGAACTGAGAGACAGGCAAATGTGGGGCAGGACTGACATCAGGGCTAGGGCACAGCATTAGCTTTGAAGCTGGGGTGTACAGCAGGAGTCAAAAACCACCTAACCTAAAAATCATTGGTATTCATAAGGAATGTGAAGATCGCTATAGATGGAAATGGATAACAAGGAGTGGTTATCTTTGAATAAAGTGCTGATGAACCTGTTGCTGGAATACCACCCCTGTCTTTCAGCATCCTTGCCACCATACTAAAGGATTTTGTGGGCTTCTAGTTTTAATCCCCCTTCTAAATTGCCTGTAATTCTGCCCTTTCTAAAACAATGACCCAACAGCTGGTGTCTTCCTTTTTTTGCTCCACCATCATCTACAGACAGTCTGTGAAGAGGAAGAGGGAAAAAATGAAATGTCTCTATTTTGCTCGCCTCTGGCTTCCCTTGCTGGCTAAGAATCTGTCCCACAGCTGTTACACAGCACTCAGCACAGAGAGCAATAAGCAACTTTAAAGTGCAAATATCTTCCAGTTTTCTAATTTTCACCAGAATCAATAGGTCTTTGCCCAATGATAAACATTTCCTGAAATCTTCAGTTTTGTTTCTGATAAATTCCAAAGTGGTCACATTGTATTCAGACAGGCGAGCAAACAAATGCGTATATTCGTTTTACTTAGCCAAGTAAGTTAGTTCTCTAGAGTCCCTTTACAGTAAATTGAGAGAGACAGCTATTTTCTAGGGGAAATGTGTCCTACCTATTTTAGACTATTATTCTGTGATCATTAATTCCAGAGCTGCACACAGCAATATTAAAGGTACCTTGAATGTTTCTTTTAACATAAGCTGAATATTTCTGTTAAATAAGCAGAGCAGAGAGTATTGAGTCCATGCTGGTATTAGGGTTTTATGCTGCCTACAGGAGTGTAGATGATGCCCAAACTGGCTTAAAGTTGAGCACTGAAAGAAGATGATATTTGACTGGGCATTTTGACGATTTTCCACAGGTATAACTTCACTTCTGGAAATGCAGAGTATAGCTGCTGCATTTATGTAAAACAACCCTAGTAAAAAAAGTATATTCTCCTGAAGTTATTTCTAATGGGGACAGAAATGACTTTACTGAAACTAATTTACTTGAAACAAAATGTTGTGAATTATATGGACGTATTTTCAAAAGGAAGGGGCCTCTTCAATTGCTGTATGTTCCTGTTCCTTACTGAAACAATTCCTAAGGAAAGCTTTGTAAGATTTTAAGATTTTTTTTAATTATTGAAATCCAAATGTAGGCAAGATATTTGTTTAAAGTAATATGTTAATTTGCTGTGTGTGTGCAGCATGGTTAAACCCACACATGGAAGCAACAAATCAAAATTAATTATAGAGGGCCTTCAAAAGTGAGACTGAACAACCTACTTTCATTTTCCCAACTGAGAGAAAAGTAAAAAGTAGCTAAAATCAACAAGTCAGTAAACTGGGTTGTAAAATTGTTTCAGTATTATCAGTCTAAGGAATTAGTAATGTAAGGATGTGCAAGTGTGAACAGTTTGGGGAGTGTGATTTTTAACTTGCTGGTATTTCTTTAAATATAGCTAAAATAGGAGGGTGGCAGACAACCGTTGTTTTTAAACCTGATTATCCTGCAAGAAAACCCAGATCACTTACCAACAGGCATTTTTCAGTAAGTGTTCAGTTAGCAACCGACAGCCATCCATTGACTTTAAAATTCTCAGATCTTTTCACAATCAATAGATTGTGTCTATGTAATTTATACCTCTGGGATACAGTTACATGTTTAGCACATTTGTTGTTCTAACGCATTTCTAAATAAAGTAGAAAAGGTCATTTTGTTACAAAAAGGAACATCATCTCAGGAAATTGTTGCAGAGGATATAAACTATTGGGTAGACAGATCAGCTGGGATCCAAGGATCTTTCATCAGGTCAAAGTTACTTATGACAAAAGAAGTTTTTGTTAGCAAACAAACTCAGAACACTTTGTACCAGCAATGAAAGGCCCTTTCAGCTCTCTGGAAGGTATAAGAAAAGATACACCTAGGAGGCTACATTTCTGAAGCTTCTGCCAGGTCCTTATACAGCTCCAGCCGAAGCTGAGGTAACAGCTTTCTTTGATTGCGTCTCTCTAAGGTCACTACCTTATAGAACTGATCCACATCGATCACAGCTGCTTTCTAGAGACTACAGCAACTCTTGCAACACCTGAGTTGAAATGGAGCTATTTTTTGGAGCTATTCACCTTTAAAAAATCTTGAAGGATTTCACAAGCCAGCCATTCCTTAGCCAAAAACAATTAGAATTCCCATCATGTGACAGAATGAAGTGAATTTCTAAGCTCAGAAGTATCCTAATCTTACAGTATGCAGCCTACCTCTCCTTGCTGAATAATCTGAATAGATTAAGAGTGATACAATGGACATTTCCTGTTCTCCAGAGGTTTTGGGGAAAATACTCTAAGCCTCCTATTCTGCCAATCAGTGAGACACTTGGAAGAAAATAATGAAGAGCTGTGGAATAGAACTGAAAGACAAGACCAGAAAAAACAGAAGCATGAAGGAATGAAGTGGGGCACCTAGAAACATTCTCCTGTTACATGATTAAATACAACATATGAAATTAAAAACATGTTCATTTGCCATGACTTCTTCATTCTCTGCTGTTACTAATGCTGTCTCTTGTGCCTTTGCTTAATCAGCAGTTTAACTAAAAGCACACTCTTCACTTGTATTTGATTCTGTGGTCTCCCACTTCAGTAATGAAAATGTAATGTTCGCATGAATATTTTATTAACATTAAGTGACCATTTTGTTCTATGTTCATGAGCACTCAGCAGACCATGCATGACACCTTTTTTTTTTTCTTTTTGTGGAAATTACTTGATAGAAATTATTTTAGCAAGTTATTATTATTCTTTAGACATGATTGCCTCCAACCAGTGCAGTGCTTGCTACAGTAAGGCTCTTGGAGATACCCACTCTTCCTTCTGTCTCCACAATCCAGCCATCTGTGACAGTGTCTGTAACAGCGAGTGTGGCGTTTGGGCCATCATGCCCATCAACTGAAAGAAGGATTTATTCAACCTCTGTTGAAGACACATGAAACTGTCAAATTCTGGGGCCAACAGCTTTGCACTCATTTTGTTTTGATGCTCAGTCTTGCTGAAATTAATAGTTGCATCTAAACTATATATCTGGAAAATATGCTTCCAAAGATATATCGAAAAGGTGCTCCACCTCTTCCTTTTGCACATACGTGTTGCCTTTCACTCTTTCCCATCCATATGAGCACACCCAAATTTATAAGGCTGCCACTCCTCAATTCCTCTTTAAAACCTGAGCCTGCCCCCAGTTTCCACTGGTGAGGCAGTTGGCAAGCTGCAGCTTCTGCTTGACAGCCATACCATTTCTGTGTGTCTGTAGAATTGTCTTTCCTATGTGACTCCCCACACTGGCAATATCTTCCTCAGTCTGTTGTGTATGTACAATATATACATTAAACAGAACAGAAGGAGGTCCACCATTAATTACTCATCTATACAATGTCTAGCACAATGGGAGCTCGAGGCTCCACCGAGTTTCCCAGACGCTGTCTAAATAATGCAGATAGATGATAATACTCTTTGAAGGCAGCCAGTCCATTCCAAGGGCAAGTCTTTCTCATTTTATTCACATAAAACTTCCATCAAAGCTGTACACCGAAAAAAAGCAGGCAAGATTTGCCTCTATAGTCATTATATTCCCCAAAATGTCACTTTATCTCCCTGGCGGTCTTGTGTGTGCACAGATTAGGCCAGCAAATGTTTTGCATGAGTAAAAATTGCACTGATAGCATATTCCAAACAGTAAGAGTAAGGAGCGATTAATAGCCATAATATTTCATGGTTTTATACTCTTTATTTTGCACTGTTAAATAAGCCCAGGCAGAAATAAAGAAGTACTCCCTTCAGGAGTAGTACTTTGGGGGCTATTTATTAGGTGTATATATGGTAGAAATCTGATAAAACAGGGTTGAAAGTAAACATGAGATCATATAGACTATCACACTGCCCTGAGTCAGGACAACTGTACTTGTGTCATTCCTGAAAAATATTTGTCCTGCTTAAAATCCTCTGGTGATGGGGACTCTATAAAAATCCCTTGACAACCTACTCCAGGACTTCATTACCCCTGCTGTTAGGAAAATTATCCTATGTCAGAATAAATAACAGAGGAAGTTAAGCTCCTTTTCTGAAGTTAAAAAAGAAAAAAATAAACCAGAGGAAAAAAAAGTTACTACCTAAAGCAGATACAAAGGCCATCTGAAACAAAGACAAATAGCCAAATGAATTGTACGGCAGGGGAAAAGCTGAATGCCTGAGATTTTTTTGCTGGGAACAGCCTCCCAAAAGCAGTAAGAAACAAATGGAGAGAGGCATGAGTAACCTACCTAGGAAAGGAAGTAAAAGAAGAGCCTTTCAGACAGAATGCTATTTGGAAAGAAATAGAATTTGAAAAAGCAAACCAAACAAAGCCCTGTTCTGTTGGAGTCCTGTTGTGTTTGGGGCAATTGGGCTTTGTTCATTTTCTGTAAATATTACATCAAAGAAATACTGAAGTCTATCATCAATCTATTCTCCAACAGAAATACCCTGAAAGCCCCTAGACTTTGGCTATCCATGCAGGTCAGAACAGTACATTCCAAGGTCTCTTGAACAGCACTTGCTAAAAAAAAGGGGGAAAAAGAACATTGTTTTAAATAATTCTTAGATATTTAACCATTCTTCCTGCATGCAACAGAGGTATAGACTTCAACTACTGTTTGAAAATATTTAGTTGAACTGCTTCATGAATCATTTTTTATAGAAGTTGATTGTTATATTTTAATCACTTTCTTCCTTAAACAAACATCAGGTTATTTTTTTTTTAGATTTACGATCATTCCAGAAGATAGCATTTTTCCCCCAAAGCTCATTTAAAAATATATTTTTTGATGTGCTGATAGCCCCTCCTAGGAGAGTGCATAAGGGATCCCCGCAACCTATTGTTTTCCGCACTCCCAACACCTTAGTTTTACTTTCACGTCTGGCTTTAGGAAAAAAAGCCTGTGGGCGAAAGGCTGCCTTTAAAACCAATGACACTCGAACCACTTGGAAAAGCTCCGGGAAGGGCGCTGCGCGGTGCGCGCTGAGGGCAGAGCCGCGCCAGCGGGGGGCAGCACGCGCCAGCGCGGCGCCGTCGCCGCGGCTGCGGAGCGGAGGGGCCCCGCCGCCGCGCAAGGCGGCTGCGCCTCATCGCTCATGGAGGACGCGGGGGAGAGGGGGGAAAAAGAAAAAAAAAAGGAGAGAGAGAAAAAAAAAAGATCTTCCAGGAAGAAAATCCTGATGGTTGCCTCTCGCTGACGCAGCTCAGCCCCTGGTGTGTGATTTTCGCACCGGCCCGGCGGAGCCGGAGCGGGGCAGGGCCCGCAGCCGCGGGGCTTGCGCGGGCACCGGCCGTACGCCGCTGTTGTCCTGCGGGTGCGCGGAGCGCCAGGCTGTTTATTTATTTATTTTTTGTCTGGGCCGTCGAGGCCGCGAGTTTGCCGAGGTCCCGCTCGCCGGACCGCTTCCTTTCTTCCTTTAAGTGGCCCGGGGAGGTTTCACAAAGCGAGTTATTTACCCGGCAGACAGCAAACGCGCGGAGCCGAGAGGTGGGTGTTTCCCCCTCCGCATGCGCGCTGCCGCGCCGCGGAGGCGCCGCCCGCCCCGCGCAGGGCCGGCGGGGGGGCCCGGCCCGGCAGTGCGGAGCAGCGGCTTTGCCTTGGGAGCCGCTCCCGCGGCCAGGGGCATTCTCAAAAACAGCCTTTTCTCGGTACACCTGTCGCATTCAGGGGAATCCTCTCCCTGTGAAGATCACTGTAACTTTTCTCACTGTTTCCCTGAGGATACTCTCACGTATCAGCCTGCTTCTGGACTACGGAGTCGCGAGCTTGCCACCTGAAATTTGAATTGGTGATAGAAATAATCCAAACACAGGAAAATATCCAAATATTTATTTGTCAGAAATAATAAACTGGAAATAAGGCATGCTCCAGATTTTCCTCATTTTTCTCCCCCTCCTATCTAAGAATGCATAAGCAAATAACATCTACATTGTTCTCATATATATTTAAAATAATCAATAGAAATATTGTATGTATTATTAACTTCAAGAATTACTGAATATGCAGAAAATTGCACAACCACAATCTCAATTTATTTAACCTGGACTCCTCCAGAAATCTGTGGGCACAATTTTTACTCAAGAAAGTAACCTTTACTCATGGAAAAAAAGTATGTTCAGACTCTGATTTCTGAATCTCTTTGCCCGATGTACAAAGCCACACATAAGTGTTGTCATAGGACCAGGAAAAAAGAATTACCAGCCAAGGATCTTTAAGAGGGGGAGGGAGGGAGATTATATCCCTTAGAGTTGCTCTCACTATATAGAGATAAAACATATTGTGAGGAGTTACTAAATGAGTAGTAATGACAAATTATTTTATAAAACTATCTAGAAAGATGGCCTGTCCTCCCCTCCAAATAATAGAGACTTCATAACTGGATAGTAGCATAGTTATGGTACATTAGCACTCAAGCTGAGAAAGGTTAGAGAGAACAAACCTGACGGGAATCCATGTCCCTCTACAGTAAGATTATGAAATATGTAACCAGAATGACACTGTATCAGAAGTATGCACATAAATGTACAAGGGAATAAACTGACTTCACCTATTTACGTAGAAGTTCAAGGACATCAAAATATAAATCACTCAAATTTGTTGGAACATATAACTGTACTCTTGATAATGTAAGAAAGTGTTGCTGACGCACATAATCTTTCTCTACCCTTTTTTCCCATGGTTTGACTACCACCAGCTTTGTGATCCTGGCAACAGGTGGACAGCAAGAGCCAAGCCAAACATCATGTACATCCCTTTCAAGTGTTACTCCTTACCCTCAAATTGAAATATATTTCAAAATGAGATTTAGACTAAGAACAAACAAAAAATGCATTTTCAAAGGGTGTGTCAGATTTTGAAATTCAACCTACTCGTGCATCCAGCCTCTCCGAAAATGTTTTGGGTAGCCTGGCTGTGACTTTGGGCAATATTCAAATATAGCAGCATATTCATAGGGCTTGGTGCTCCAGTCCCCCTAATGCGGAACAAAACCCCAAAGTGGATTCTGCACATTCTGGGCTTGCACAGAATCAAGCTTCCACATGTAACTACAAACAGTTGGATGCCCCTAGAGGTAATACTTTTATCCGACCAAGTAAAAGTAAAATCTTTTAACTACTATTCAGGCAATCAGTTTTTCCGAGCAAAATTCGCTGATGGCTTAAGAGCATTGCCTGCAAAATCCTGGTTGCTGACCATTTTTTTTATCATCCATCCCTGTAGTTCAGTAACCAAAACATATTTATAACTAAATTTATAACTAAATTAAATAATCACACTCATTCTTTTGACATATAGCTAATGAATCCGAAATACTCTAAGCATGGAGAAAACTACTGAAATCAAATGAACTTTGTGCTGGCAAAACTGTATATGCTAGATCTAAACAAAACTTCACCCTTTTCATAAGCAAGGTGTATACTTTTCTCAGCATGTCTCTGCCAGTTTAGGGTGGAAGGAGGTAAAAATTTATCCTTGACATAACTGCAGGCAAATGCCCCTCACATAGATACCATATTTTGACAAATCTGACCATTATCCAGCATAACTTATTTTTCTTGGAGACAGAAAGAGATGGCTGGAACAAGGTATGCTGGCAAAAGCATAGTTTAGCAGGCATGAAAGATGTTAATACTAGCACTCCTTTGCTGGTCAACTTCATCGGTATAGTTATATTGGCAAAGCATTCCCAGCTGAGACCTCAAACTGGAAGATAAATGTGGTGAAATAGAGTTGGAGCAGGGTGATATGACAGAAGGAAAGGAATGGGAGAGGTAAAGTGAAGAGATCATTTTTTCTTTCATCATGGTGAAATTATTCCATAGAGATGATTTAAGCAATAGCATTTTAGGGCTTTGACAAACATCTTCTGGCAAATCTAATGCAGTTACTTGAAGATGCTACTATCCCTAGTTGTCCACCCCCATGTTCTGCCCAAAATTACTTGGTGGAACGAGAGAACGCGTGCTATGCATCAACCATCCAAACTCACAGCCTGCTGTATCATTGAAAATCCACTCATGTCAGAAATGAAAGCTAGTATGTTGCAGTATGCATTGAAACAGTTGAGGCAGAGACACGTCAGCCTATAGAAACAGTGAACTGGGCAGAGAAGTGGGATGGGCTAATGGGGTTAGTCCATTTAGTTTAATTACATGCTAGTGTAATTACATTGGAATGACTGGCAACATTTTCCAGAAGCGATATAGTTTTGAAAAACAATTCAGAGGAGTTCAGAGAAAACTGTGAATGAGGAAGATCACCGACGCAGACTAGGGTCATTCATTCTAGTGTCAGTCATGAAACAATAGTATTTTCTTTTCCTGAAGTTTATGGGCCCCACTTCTTGTGTTCTGCACCAAAGATATGCATTAAAAATACAAAACCCAGAAATAATTATAGAAAAAAATACTTGTTATGAATCATCCACTGCTAAAAAACTAAATGCTAATGTTACTCCTTATATAAATGCTAATAATATAAAGTATAAACGTCAACCTTGAATTTTAGTCTATCCTAATGCTTTTGTCACACACATTGTTGGCTAACTTAATTCTGCTGCTATAGTCAGTATATCAAAATGTTTATTATTTACCATATAGTGATGAATAACATATGAAAATATCATTTACATGAATTAATATTCATCGTTTTCACATGTCAAATCTAAGAATGTTTGCTCAAGGTCAACAAGCATATTTCTTAAACTTCTAGAAAAATCTTTCCAAATTTGCAAGAAGTTTCCAGACAAATGGCTCCTCTTGGTGGTTACAGGCTCAGATCACTCAGATTGGGAAGAAGTTACTCACATAACTGATTTCTCTTATATCTTCAGTAGTCTAAATAAAGATGATAGCCTGGCCCATTACAGTCACAGGTAGAAAATCGGCTACTCCTGGTTTTTCATAGGAAGTTTTTCTCACTGAGGTCTAGCATGCAGTCGTAACATGTAACCTAAATTTACTATTCCTTACCAATTCTATATTGCATTTTTCACATACAGAAATGGAAGTACGTTCCCAGGACAGTAAATATTGTAAGCACCGTTTTTTTTGTGAGGAGTCATCTGGGCACAGAAAGGTTACAAGTACCTTGCCCAAGGTGACACAGTGAATCAGCAGCAGGCCGACTGCGGGTGCCCCTTTCCTGCTCCTGTGGAGAGGTCAGTGCCTCAGATCTCCAGCAATTCCTTCTCTAGCCCCCGCCTCGTTTACTTCTTCTTCTTCTTTTTTTTTTTTTTTTTTTAAGCAGGTAACTACTACCTTATATGTAAATGTTAGCACTTCCCCACCGGAGGAAGGGAGAGCTCTTTCTTAAAAAGCCGCTTTTACTGCGACGTACCGGTATTTATAGCGAAGTGGTCCTCACCACTCCCCCCTCCCAGTTACAGCTGTTGATTTCTAAATGGGTTATTATGACCCAAACCGCGGAGAATTTCGGGCAGGAGGGAGCGGGGCCGTGCGGCGACGGCGGCAGCGCTACGCGCGGGCTGCGCGGGGCCCCCCCCCGCCCCGCACGGCGGCAGCCGGAGCCACCGCATCACTTCTTTTTTTTTTTCCCCCTCGGTTTTCTTATTTTTTTCGGCTGCTTCAGCTTCGTCGCAGACCGACAAATGAGAGCGTGTCCCGATGGCATTCGGGAAAGAAAACGGAAAGCGCGGATGTTGGTGTGACCCCAGCCTCGCTTTTCCTCCCAGGCGTGTGCGAAAGAGAGGCTTTCCGAGCTGCTCCCGGCGAAGAGGAAAAGATGCGGCTGCGATTAGAAACAGACCGCGCTGGACGTTTCCAACACAGCCTTCTCCCTTCATCCCCCAGGCTTTTATGATTACTTCCCTTCTCTGCCCACGGCGTGTTTCATGTTGCACGCTTCACAGGGAGCAGCGATTTCCTCCCCCGGGGGCTGCCCAGGCATCCCCACCCCCACCCCCTCCCCGCCGCGGGCTGCCGCTCATCTCCCTCCCGCCTCGGGAGGAGAAAGGAGCTTATTGATCCCCCGCGTGGTGCCTGCGCCGCGGGCACGGCCGCCGGCGTGACCGAGGCGGGCCCTGGTAAACAAGCCCGAGCCCTCCCCTGCAAAACCCGCTTTGCACACCTACGGGGGAAGGGGGGGGGGGGGGCTTTGCCGAAAGCTGGCTCCCACCCCAGCACACGAGGGACACGTTAAAACCCCGCAGCCGAGCAGCGCGTAAACAAGTATTTGTAACGCCGGGAGGGGGGGGTGCGGGGGGCACCGTAGCCACAGGGAAGGGACTCGCGCAAAAAAGCCAAGCCGCCGCAGCAGCTTTCCAGAGAAAAACAGGGGACTGAGCGCTGCGTGTTGTGTCCCCCCCCCCCCCACAACTCATTACTTAATTGCCTCGATGTGCTGTAATCCCCCAGCGCGGCGGGGTTTGTTTCCAAAGGAAACGCGAGCGCTGCCCTTATTCACAGCTAACGCAAAACGCAGAGATAAATTAATTTACTTAATTAAAAATGAGTAACGTTCTCCCTCCTCCTCTTCTTCCCCCTCCTCCCCTCTCCTCTCGAGGTGGCATTTCCTCGCCACACATAAATAACAACCGTGGGGAGCGGGGAAACAAGCCGCTGATTGATGAGGGTCGGGAGCGCCGACGGCCTCCCCGCGCCCCACCCCCCGCCATGCCGGGGGGCGGCGGCGGCGGCTCCCGGGGCCGCGAAATGGCGGGCGCGAGGCGGGGCAGGAGCCCACGCGGGCTGCGGGGGGACACACGCACGCAGGGAGGGCGGTCACGCAAGCTGT
>NW_020451041.1:170394-224889 GCF_003343035.1 Apteryx rowi | reverse complement strand
GGCGCGGAGAGGAGCCCGGCGCCGCTGCCCGCCGCGGGGCCGGGGATGGCGAGCCCCGCCGTGCTGGGGCTGCTGCCCCCCGTGAGCCCCCCTGCCGGCCCCAACCTCAACAACAACAACAACAACAACCAGGGCGTGCGGAAGTGCGGCTACCTGCGCAAGCAGAAGCACGGCCACAAGCGCTTCTTCGTGCTGCGCGGCCCGGGCGGTGGCGAGGAGGCGGCGGGTGCTCGGCTGGAGTACTACGAGAGCGAGAAGAAATGGAGGAACAAGTCCGGGGCGCCCAAGCGGGTCATCGCCCTCGACTCCTGCCTCAACATCAACAAGCGGGCGGACGCCAAGCACAAGTACCTGATCGCCCTCTACACCAAGGACGAGTACTTCGCCGTGGCGGCCGAGAACGAGCAGGAGCAGGAGGGCTGGTACCGGGCTCTCACCGACCTGCTCAACGAGGGCAAGGCGGCCTGCCAGGGCTCCCCGCACCGCCACCTCTCCTCGCCCTTCTCCGCCTCCTGCAGCGCCGCCGCCGCCTCGCTGGCCGCCGCCGGCGAGGACCTCAACTACGGGCTCATCACCCCGGCCGCTGCCGCCTACCGAGAGGTCTGGCAGGTGACGCTGAAGCCCAAGGGCTTGGGGCAGAGCAAAAACCTCACCGGCGTGCACCGGCTCTGCCTCTCTGCCCGCACCATCGGCTTCGTGCGCCTCAACTGCGAGCTGCCCTCGGTCACACTGCAGCTGATGAACATCCGCCGCTGCGGCCACTCCGACAGCTTCTTCTTCATGGAGGTGGGGCGCTCGGCGGCCACGGGGCCCGGCGAGCTCTGGATGCAGGCGGACGACTCGGTGGTGGCCCAGAACATCCACGAGACCATCCTGGAGGCCATGAAGGCGCTGAAGGAGCTGTCCGAGTTCCGGCCCCGCAGCAAGAGCCAGTCCTCGTCCTCCTCCTCCTCCGGGGGGGCCGCCGGGCCCGGCAGCAGTGGCGCCTCTGCCACCCACCCCATCACCGTGCCGGGCCGCCGCCACCACCACCTGGTCAACCTGCCCCCCAGCCAGACCGGCCTGCTCCGCCGCTCCCGCACCGACAGCCTGGCGGCCAGCGCTGGCACCAAGGGCACGCCGTGCCGGGTGCGGACGGCCAGCGAGGGTGACGGCTGCCGGGTGGGCTCAGCGGCCGGCAGCCCCATGAGCCCCGGCCCCATGCGCACCCCCCTCAGCCGCTCGCACACGCTTAGCGGCGGCAGGCAGGCGGGGAAGCTGCTGCCAGCGCTGGCCGGGAGCGGCCTGCCGAGCAGCCGCTCCATGTCCATGCCCGCCTCCCACTCGCCCCCCTCCGCCACCAGCCCCGTCAGCCTCTCCTCCAGCAGTGGCCTCGGCTCCGAGCCGGCCCCTTTGCACCACCCGCAGCGCCCGTCCAGCGGCAGCGCCTCCGTCTCCGGCTCCCCCAGCGACGCGGGTTTCATGTCCTTTGACGAGTACGGCTCCAGCCCTGGCGGCGACCTGCGGCCCTTCTCCTCCTCCTCCACCGCCAGCAACCGCAGCAACACGCCCGAGTCGGTCGCCGAGACCCCCCCGGTGCGGGACCCCGGGGGCGGCACCGATCTCTACGGCTACATGGCCATGGAGCGGCCCCCGAGTGGCCGGCTCTGCTACCGACCCTGCCCCGACGCCGCCGACAAGGGCCATCGCAAGCGGACTTACTCACTGACCACCCCGTGCCGGCAGCGGCCCGCCCCGCCGCAGGTCTCCTCTGCCTCCCTCGATGAGTACACGCTGATGCGTGCCACCTTCGCCGGCAGCGCCGGCCGACTCTTCCCCTCCTGCCAGGCGGGAGCTTCCCCCAAAGTCACCTACACCCCTTACCCCGAGGACTACGGGGACATCGAGATTGGTTCCCACCGCAGCTCCGGCAGCAGCAGCACCAACCTGGGGCTGCCAGCGGTGGGAGGAGGAGGAGATGATGGCTACATGCCCATGACCCCCGGTGTGGCTGCAGCCTTAGGGCAGGGAAGCCGGGGTGGCGATGACTACATGCCCATGAGCCCCACCAGCGTGTCCGCCCCCAAGCAGATTCTGCAGCCCCGGGCCGGGGTGGGTGGTGGGTCCCCTGGGAATGGGAGCAGCTACAAGACCAGCTCACCCGGGGAGAGCTCCCCTGATGACAGCGGCTACATGAGGATGTGGTGTGGCTCCAAGCTGTCCGTGGAGAGCTCAGACGGGAGGCTGAGCAGTGGTGACTATATCAATATGTCCCCCCGGGACCCCCAGCATGGGCCCCAGGCTCCCTCCCTCACCCCCCCCGACTTCTTTTTCGCCCCTTCAGGGCACGGGGCCAGCGAGCCCACCAAGCCTGGCTGCTATTCATACAGCTCCTTACCCCGCTCCTACAAGAGTCAGGTCCTGGCTAAGGACAGCGACCAGTATGTGTTCATGAACTCCCCAGGGAGGATGATCCCCGAGGAAGCAGTGTGCGGAGCGGGTCAGTCCCCCGCCGGCACCTTCGCTCCCTCCAGCCACATGGTGCCTTCGCCCCTGCGGCACAGCCGGACCGAGAGCTTCCTGAGCCAGCGGTGCCAGCGCGTGGTCCGGCCCAGCCGCCTCTCCTTGGAGACCTTGCGGACGCTGCTGCCCAGCATGAACGAGCACCCCCTGCCGCCCGAACCCAAGAGCCCCGGTGAATATATTAATATCGACTTTGGGGATGCCGCTGTCTACTCTCCCCCCTCGCTGCCTGCTGACAGCCCAGCCTCCTCCCTGGGCTCAGGCACGGGGCAGAGGCGCTCTCCACTCTCCGACTACATGAACATTGACTTTGGTTCACAGTCACCCTCCCAGTCGGGCACGGTCTCAGTGGGCTCCCTGGAAGCGCTCTCACCAGGCTCTTCCTCCAGCACTAGCCAGCCCGATGGGCACTACCTGAAGGCGGCCGTGGGGGTGGCTTGTTTGTCCAGCCCATCCGATGGTGGGGATTACACCGAGATGACCTTTGGCATGGCCACCACCCCACCCCAGCCCATCGTTCAGAAGCCGGAAAGTGCCCGGGTTACCAGCCCCACGGCGGGGGTGAAGAGGCTCACCCTCTCGGGGGTGGAGGCATTCATTCTTTCCAGCCCTCCTCCTGACCCCAACCGTGGGGCCAAGGTCATTCGTGCAGATCCCCAGGGGAGACGGAGGCACAGCTCTGAGACTTTCTCCTCCACCACCACTGTGACCCCCGTGTCCCCCTCTTTTGCACACAACCCCAAAAGGCACAACTCAGCCTCAGTGGAGAATGTGTCCCTCAGGAAAAGCGAAGGCCTGGAGGAGGAGCAGGGCAGCAGCCCCATGTGCCGGGAGACCTCGGCTGGCTTCCAGAACGGCCTCAACTACATCGCCATTGACGTGGTGGATGGGACCCTGGCAAACTGTGACAAAGCCAGGTCTAAAGCCAGGCATGTCCTGAACGGGGGCGTCAACGGAGTGGAGACAAGCGCCTATGCCAGCATAGACTTTCTGTCCCACAACCTGAAAGAAGCAAGTGCTGTGAAAGGTGAGTAGCTCTGTCTGACAGCCATGCGCACTGTTACTATTTGTGTTTCTCACTACAGTATTATATTCTCCCATGTAGAGCACTCTCCCTCCCCTCTTTCTTACAATTTCCCAAACGTGTCCTCTAATAAACAACGTTGGAGGAACTCTCTCTCTTTGTATTAGAGAAAGTTTAATTTTGGCGTATTTCATCACATTTAAATTCTCCTGTGCTATTTTGAGTGTGTACTTCTGGGTACCTCAGTAGAAGCTAATGTTTGTGCAGTTACTATGTTTGGGTTACTTCAGAGTTTTCTTATGTGAGATTTTTGAAAGTGTTTGGAAAATGTGACCAAAATATACATTAATGCAGCATTTAAATAGTATTTGAAATGTAAAATGATTGAGTTGAAAAGAGTGAGGGACATCAGATGACAAAAAAAACCCTTGGCTCTCTAGCTGGCAAGGCCAATTATAACAAAATGAGAAGGATTAATTTAATATCTTGATTTTGAAATTTCATATCTCTTGCAAAAGTTTAACAGTAAATCATGGTGAGCATGGAATGTGAAATCTTTTTTTTTTTAAGTCTTTCCAGAAGTCAATATATGCATGACCTGTTTCCCGTTGTTTTGCACATTTTACTTAAAGCCTTACCCTATAGTGGCGTGTAACTACGTTCCAGCTGGCAGTTCAATCACAGTACGAATGACCAGTTGGTTAGCTTGCTTTTAAATAGATTGCAAATGCTCAGCGTTCAAAGACAAAAGCAAACGTAAGAAATCTGAAACTTAGTGTGAGAGAGAATTTATATTTTAATTTTGCAGCTGTTCCTTTGTTGAGGTGCTAGTTTTGGTGTTTAAAAAAAAAAAAAAGGAAGAAAGAACCCCCCAAAATAGCAAGCCACCTCCTCTTACCAAGTGCGAAATTGCACACAATTGAGGAGTGCTAGTTGAGGAGGGCACAGAACAGAAAATCTGTCAAGGATTAAAAGTTAATGATGAGACACCATAGGGATTCTCTTTGCTTTTGTATTTATGCAAGACCTGGTACTTTAAACCTGTGTGTATATAGAGCTGTAATATATGTTTATAGGTCTGGCTAGCTGAAATGACATACGATTTAGAAGTAGTTGCTTGGAGGTATATAGGTATTGCTTCTGTATTCATAGTGTTGATAGAGGTCATCAGTTATAAGCAAAAAGTGACAGTTTGTAAGAGCTACTTGCAGTTTTTTTTTTCTTCTGTTTCCTTATTAGCTAGTTGATTTTGAAGAAGAAAATATTTTCTCTTTTGATAGGAAGTACAGGAAGATGGAAAAGATGAGAGATCCACCGTTTGCAGAGCAAGCTTTGAACCTAATTAAGACGAGAGGATTGTTGAATGAAATGTCAAAGCTTTAAAGGATGAACACTTACTCTGAATGACTTGGAGGGATGAGGGCAGAGCATTATTTGTTAGTCGTTTTTAGTTTTGCTGAAGTCAGTTTCAGGATTGATATGGCTTGATTAAAAACAATGTGAATGCTGCGATTATTGGTTACATTGCCTTATAAAAGTCAAGCCTTGGAGTTCTGTTCCAGGACACTAACAAACTATTCTGCACATTTCTTTGCAAACTGATTTTTCACGATAATTGATTTTTTTCTTGAACCACCTACAGCCCCAACTGCAAACCAAGCCCATGTTGGGAAAGAGCTATTTTCAAAACATTCTCCAAACTGCTGACCCTAAGGCAAAGGGGGAAAACAGGGGGAGGGGAACCAGCTGCAGAGAAAACCTGGAGTGGATATGAGTGTTTTCATCATCCAGGCTAAAAGCAGGGGGAATAAAATAGTCAATAAGTGAGATAAGCAGGGGGAATTGACTGCTATCCTTCTAATACGGCAAACAAAAGGGTAATGCAATAAACATAGCAATGTTAATTTGCTACATGGCATACAGAGGAGAAGGCTTAATTCTATAAAATATTTGACAAATGGTGGTTATAGACTTGCCTTATTTTAATATTTAATCTGTGTGAATATTTATTTTTCCTATTTCCCTAGGAAGCTTATAAATGTAGACCACAATCAGAAGTGTTCTGGGTAAACTCTTTGAGATTTAATCTCTGTGTAGGAGGCAAAGCTCTCCTCTCCACCATTCTGTTTCCCTGAAAAATGTGTAAGCCTATTGCGCATAGTTACAGCTATTCTGCTCGGGGATTATTGTACCAGTATCAGGGCAAGGCGGTAAGAAAAAACTTGCATAAACATCAGTCAGCAGTGTTCTGGGTTATATTTTAAAAACAGGGTTTCATGTTAATTGTATTTGTGGCAGACTAACTAGAAAATTAATAGCATGGGAAAGTAGAAATATAAATAGTTTTATCAGTATAAGTAGAACCAAGTCATTAACTTTTGCATATATCCAAGTTTCTGTTTTGGTTTTCATTAGGATTTCACACTGGAGTTTGTTTACAGAACTACTACTGCCACTGTTAAAAAGATCACTCGGTTTTGTGCCAATGCTTTTAAAGTCCAAAAACTGTAATTTGGGACATTACTAGGACTTTCATGTTTTACAAAGAAACACATATGCAATTTAAAGAAAAATGTATTTTGAGCATAAGCAGGAGTAAACCCTGTTTACTGTTGTAAAACCGTAGTAATTCAGGTAGATTTGAGAAAATTTCATTTAGCAGAATTTATTAATAGTTTGCACAAGAGAGAGCTTTTGCCATGTATGATCAGCATTGTTTACTTAGATGTTTGCACTTCTTTTGAATTTTGTTTTTAACTGTATTATCAGAGTTACTGAGTGGGAAGCTTTACTTCTTCAAAACTAAAGAGAAGTTCGGAGCTATTTTAAAACAATGGAGAATGCACATTTGTTTAATAACAGGGACAGGAAGACCTCTTTCAGAGATACAGGGTATACAAGTAAGCTCCTTGCAGTGGGTTTATCAGTAAATTACTATTTCCATGAGTGTAAGATATGTGTAAAAAAAAAAAATAAATAAATAAAAATAATAAAAAAAAAAAGTCAATTTGAATTCTTCCTAAAGGTCTGTAGCAATAGATGTAAATGTTTTCATGTGGGTAACTGTTTTAAAGGAAATTATTTATATCATTTGAAGTAATAAGGTGGTTGGCTTTCATGTGTAGCTTGTCTCTGCTGTCAGTAACTTATCTCTGCTCTAGGGAATGCTGTACTTTTGGAATTCTCTGTCCATATTATCCTGTTGTGACAAGAGCAAGCTAGTACAACCAAAATAGCTGTCAAAACAGAAAAATTAAAAGATTGCTTAAAATTGTCAGTTTATTTAGTTCTGCTGTACTCTGAAAGTGGGCAAATATTTAAGAGTCTGAGAAACACTTGCCTTCATCTGATATGTAAATAAAATAATACTGTTACTGGTCAGTTGAAACTCTTGTTACATGCTGATAATTAATCTTTGTTCTGAAATTGACTGCTTTTTTGCTTAAAGAAGTATGAACTGTGTATGGTTTTTATTATTTATGGAGACATTTATGCTCATTTTCTCATATAATGTAAATTATTTATTTCAATGGATCTGTGACAGATTACACCCCAAAAATGATCTGACTTTTTATGGTGGATCTTAGCTCTACTGAGTTCAAATGGGAGTTTTGCCTTGATTTCAGTGGGCTTTTACCCTTTGTACGTAACCTTGAAATTCTTAAGTAAAATTTCCATTAAATATAGTGGTTGTTTTACATCAACTTTGAAATAGGGAATTTTGCTTAATTGTGATAACATCAGATTTGGATGCGATATCTTTAATTTGTTTTTTTGTTTCTACAGCTAAAATGCTCTGTAACTTTTAAAGGTTTCTAGTAGTCTAGTAGTTCTGGTCTAGTTTTCTAAAACTGAACAAATACTATGTATAATGATGCAAAAAACTGAGGGTTGTTTTCATCCTATTTAAGTTTCTCTTGTCTTGGTTTATTTAAAGAAGACTTCATCTGTAATGCATATACTTAAGATCGTAATAAGGTGATTTTTGATAATGATAATGACCCCCCCCCCCTTGTCAACTAGCTCTTGCTTTTGTGAGGGTTCTATGATTGCACCTAAACAATAAAAAGCCTATCTCAAGAAATCTCTTCCTGTGTCTTTCTAATGGCATTTTAGATTATTTAAAGCAAAACCCTTGTTTCCTTTATTCTTTTTGGATTACTTTGCACAGTGAATTATATTATTAAGACTTTTTTTTCCTTCTGATACTCCAACTGTCATAAAGTTCTGATTCGCAGACAGCATGAGAATGTATAATTGCCTCTTTCACAAAACTTGTATTCATTTATAAATGACTTGTTAAAAGTATTAAAACAACTATATGTTGTGTTAGAAATCCATGCATCTTTTCAAGTCTTTTTTTTTTTTTTTTTTTTTAGAATAAATTGTTTGTAAATGCAGTATTTTCTCTTACTGATAAGTTCTATGAAGTGGAATGTATGCATCAAAATTAAAAGCTGAAAGAACTGAACTACTCTGAATATCATACATAGCTTGCTTTTACCTCCTATGCTTAGAATTAAAAATTGTACATTCTCTTTTAATAACTCTGGAAATGTACTTCTTTTGTTTCAGATTGCATTTTACAAGTGACCAAACCAGAATGGTTAGGTCCAGATTTGGCAGTACTATCCATGAGACACAAAATGCAAATTAAGTTTATCTAAAATTAAATGAAGCCTTTGATATTTTAAATTAGGTTGATTATATGGATCTCAGCTTTTTACAAGCAGATGGAATATTAAAACATGTAACATGTATTAGACTTTTATTTTGCTTTATACTTTAAATTATGTTTAGCTATACTGCTCATTTAAAGAATGTCATGGTTACTTTGAGTCATTTAAGATAAATTGTTATAGACTAAGTTGAATGGTGGGTTTGTTCTAAAATGAACCAGTACAGTCATTGCTCAAGGCAGAGGAAATGCTTAGGTTGATGATTGCTTCTGATTACTTGATTTCTTTCAAGATAGCTACAGAGACTAACATTCACTTGTAAGTAAAATGGATAAAGGAATGTTTGAACAGAAAGAACATTACGACATGTTTTATATGGTGTTTTTTTCTAATAAGGAGACAATAACATGGGTTTCTTTATTCTTGATTTAGTATTATTCTTAAATAGCATTAATTACACTGGAATCCTGAAGTGGTTTAAAAGTTGAAACAGAGCAAGTGTTCACAGAAAAATTATGTTATCGTTAGGGTATATAATGAATCTCTCCCCCCTACTTGGCAGTTAAATGACAATAGAGATTCAATCCAGGTTATTTTCTGTTTAAATCAAATCTTCTCTAAAGCAGTGACACCATTAATATGTTTTTTTTTTTTTTTAAGTAACCAACACAGAAAGAAATGGTTATATCTAATTTATTTTCAAACAGTTGAGTTATTGTATGCTTCTACACTGGTGTTTTAAGTGTTTCCTGTTTGTGTCTAGGTTTGCATCCATTCTGTGCTATGTAGTAGTCATGACTATGTTAGCAGAATGCTTGGAAGTTTTAATATTATATTTGCAAAGCATGTGTGATAGACATATAAATTGAGTATAGCAGCTTATTTGGTAAATAGGGTGTGTAATTATGAGGGTTTCAGAACTACCTTTATTTCTGTTATTGTTGTTTCTTACAATATTTGCCTAAAAGTGATCTGTGTATATCCATGGAAATCAGTAGCATCCATTGATTTTTAGAAGTTGGTGTACTAACCCCAAAGTTCATGTATGTTTTGTTGGTGTGCTTGTTTAGTCTGTAGTTATTTTTATTTTTTTTTAATTGTCTACGCGTGTAAGGGATCAAGAGTGGCAGTCTTGAGAGCCAGGTTCAGTTAGGTCGTTGTCTTGCTGCTAATTGTTGAAATGGCTGGTTTTTGTCCTTGAGCCTTTCCAAAAGAAAACTTTTATTGTTTTTTATGGTGGTATTTGTCTCAGCTGGCTTCAGCTGTCCAAAATGTAGGCACCTAGCGTGAGGTAGTCATCTAGGTGCTCTCTAGAATCAACAGAAGTAAACAGAAAGAGCCAGGGTGAGTCCTCCCACCTATTTTAAATATCTATTATAAGATGACAGGAATTTGCCTCTGCATTTGACTGTATCTCTGTCAGCAATAAAAGAAACCTAGATCACAAGTTTAGATTGTGTTTGTATTTTTCGTACTAAATTAGGTAAGATGAATCTTACCCTTAATTATAGGGATGTATTTGCATTTAAAGCAAGAATTTTAGGGTTAGACATTATAAAACCTGACTTAAAACTTACTGAAAACAATGTAAAGGTTACCCACATCTTTATGGAGGCCTACTTAAAAACAAAAAATATACTTCATTGAGTGTTAAAGTGATAACACATATAGTAACTTTTGAGGCTCACTCAAAGACAGCAGTAGCGTGTAATCTCCGCTGTACAGTCAGTTAGGCACTAATGAATACTTTCCTGTACAGTATGTGTGATTACAGTGACTAGTCTGGTAAGTGCATTTAGATCTGCATGAATGTGTGTTACTGCTTGAGAGTTTAAGTGAAAAATAAACTGCTAATATTAGTTGAAGGGAAAACTAGCAACACTGAGAGAAGATATTCAATCTGATTATGAGAAATCCAGTTGAAAATCTATTTAAAAGACCAATGACAAGACTCTGAGGCCTGATATCTATCCAGTTTTTCTTATTTTCAAAATTTCTATAATTTTTCCAGAACAAATGTTTTTAATTTTTTTAATCAGTGACAATGGCCCAAAATTGTGTATAGGGGTCTCTAAAACAAACAATCAAAAAATCCAGTTCTTGCACACAGTGACATCCAACACACTTTGTAAGGAAGCAGATTATAAATTGAAAGTGGGGAAATATTTTCCAAAATAACTATCTTTCATGTTAGTTTTTTAAAAACACCTGGTAAGTTTTTTTTTTTTCCCCAGATGCAGTTTTGCCTGTTTTACCTAAAATATAAATACTTTTAGAGTGCATTTTTATCTTAGCAAACCAAACATAGAAATAGTTAATGAAAAAGCCCAACCCCAGACCTAAGCCCCCAACTTGGATCACAGTATCTACATTGCAAAATAGTAACGCAATAGCTTGATTCCATAGATTAGGAATGATTCAGTGTTTTGTTTACATTATTTGTCAATCTCTTCAGCATCCTAGAGGAGAACACTTCCTTCCTGGCAGATGGCAGCCCCAGGGCCATGCACCTGCCATTACAAGCACTGCGCACTAGTAATCTACCTCAGCATCACTGTTGACAAAAGGCTAATGATTGGAGACTGTCTGCCTGACAGCCGAAGCAAAATAGGAACATATTTGTCCTTCAGTGAGGGCCTGAAAGATCTTAGGAAGGACAGGCGAGATGGTGTACTGAGGAATTATAATGGAATTTAATTTAGACTTCTTTGAAAGTGTTCGTAGCGTGAGCCACTGTTAAGATAATTATGTTGCAGAAAGTGAGCTGTGTCTCAAAGAAGGGATTTTCTGTTGCTCCAACAGAGTGATATCCTACTTTGTAGTTGGTAGCTCTGTGTAGATGGTAAGAACACGCGCATAATTTAGCTTGCGGTGCCATAGTAATCTTCAGAAGAGTCTATTGCATTGCTGGAAGGGAGAGGTCTGCAGTCCTTGTGTAGGGTCGAGTCTTGTGCTCTTAGATGAGTCCAATGCTGTGTTAAAAAGTAAGAATATCTCTCTAATCATTTATGGATGCTGTGTTTGGTGGTTGCACAGTGCATTCTTGTTTCAGTCATTTGATTTGTGACATTACATGTTGTTATTATGTCAGTAGGCCAGGATCTCTTAATTTGTCTTTTGTTAACTCTTCTTAAGCATTTATGTTTGTTTGCTTTTTTTGTTCGTTTGAAATGAAAACAGGAGATGTTTCTAGGGGATGCTACCCAAGGCAAGGATGTCTTTGAAGTAGGCCAGAATGTTCTTTGCTAAATTTAAAAACTACCCAAATATTACCCAGAGTTTGTAGAGTATTAAGCAGGATTACATGACGCACGGATTAGATGTTGTTGAGCAGCTTGTTTTTGTTTGAAGGGGTCAGAAATGGAGGCACTGGGGCTTTAGAGTAATGCCGAAATAGCAAACTTGCTGATACCAGAAACAGCAGAAGTTCCTTAGAAACAGCAGAACATAGTGACAAATTTTCCATGCTGTACAATTTCTCCAAGTGATGCTTAAAAAAAAATTATTTGAAAAGTGCTGTGATGATGAGTGTAAGGTATGAAAGTCATTGTTCTGTTTGGTGCTCTCAATTTCCAGATCTGTTACACAATTTGAAGTAGATGAAGAATCATGCTAAAAGTGAGACTTAAGATAGAGGACTTTGCTTCTCTTAAGTCAAAGGCAAATCATAAATCATATGAGTAACAGTTGGAAAATTGTGTGAATGAAAAATGTTAAATTGAAAGGAATAAAATCTAAACAGTTTTAGGTTTGCCTCTTGGATTGTGTTCTCCCAGACAATGTATTATTTAAAAACAGTGTTTCAGACAGTCCTAATGTCCAGTTTAACCCCTCATTAAATTGGGTACCATTGTCAAACTAATGTGTAGAATGATAATTTAGATTTTTTTTTTTCTTTTGGGTCTAGGCGCATGCTCAGCAGGAGCTACTCAGAAATTGATTGAACAAGACATTCAGATGAAAGTCTTCTGGGGGAGAGTTGGGCTTAATTTTTACTTTAATATACGAGACAGCATACAGTTGAATGGTTGCTTAAGAACAAGAAAGCAATAATGACAGTAGCCAAGTCTACTTTCATTGGTGGAGATAAGTGAGACTATAGAAAGTATTTGCAGTAACTATCAATACTACATTTCAACGTTATTTGTAAGAAATAAGAATAGAATTGACACATGGATGCCAGTGTCATCTGATTTCTGTTTCGTTAACGTGAAAACACTTAACATGACCAAGCTGACTGCTTAAACTAGTGTGTTCTCTCCAGTGCTTGAATCATTGAGAAATTATGGCAGATTTCTTCTCTATGCCTTTACCAGTTTTTATGTTGCTGACTTTTTTCAAAAACTCTAGTGAAGGTTTGTTTTTCTTTTCATTTATAGTATAGTAATGATATCAGTTGAGACAGTCATGGAAGTATCTTACTTGCCCAAATGCCAGCACAGATTTACAGAGATGAACAGTTTCCAGGAGAGAAGAAACAGGCTTGCTGATGGTGGTCTTGAACAAGAATTTGCCTGGGAAAGACAGAGTACTTACTTTCCTTTAAAATGTAGATAGACCAAATCTGAGATCAAGTGTTTAAAAAAAAAAATTTCACTGATACCAGAGAAAGACTTCTGGCAAGGGAATTAAGAAATTTGGATCTGGAAGGTGGAGGTGAAATTCTTCCATATGGCAGTTCCATTAAGTTGTGTTGTAATACCATTCATTTTTACAACATGAACATTTGAAAATGTTTGTGGGAAGGTAGACTTGGATCTTTCAAGGCAGATTTCAGCCTTGAGCAATTATTTCTGTCAAAATTAGTGAAACATTAATTTTAATGATACCGGCTTTTTAACATAAGAAGAAAACTTATGCTTTTGCTTAACACTCATGAACAAAAACTGTTAATTAAAAACATGATGGTGACTAATATTAAAGTTTGTGAACTCTGAGAAAGTCTCTGTAATAAAATTATTTACAGTTTTTTAATTTTGATCTAATATTATAAAAACTTTGAACATTTTCTACAAGTTTGATTCCTTATTCAAATGTAATTAATGAAAGGGTACATAATTTACTGAGCAGGAAAGTCACAGTGGCAGTCATAGAATTAGTGCTCTACAACTTTAACAGTAGTTGCAGAGAAAGGGGTATGGGGAGGAGCATTAAGAATAAACATCTATATGATCCTGAGGCACAGAATACTTGAGGGAGCTTGCTATAAACTTCAGATGGGAGTACTTATGAATGTATAATCTCAGTATTCTACTCTCATAAATATCAGAGATTCCAGCATGCACGAATGACTGGTAGGATGAGAGTGCTTTCTTCATGAAATTCTTCTATAGAAAGGTAACTTGTTATTACACTGTTCAGTTTTAATCCTTAAATATCAAATTCCTATATAAAATCAGCTTCTAACTTTAGCAATAACTGGTGTATTCTAAATAAATAGTAGATCATGTGGGTACTAAGTAAAGAAATTGGTAGTAATCAGTTGCTGAATGTTAGCCAATAGGGTGACTTCCAGATATGAATATACCAATTTGTTTCAGCACTGTAAGTGATTTCTAGACCAGGTCTTTTTTAATTTTTTTTTCCATTAGTATGACTGTTCAAGTGACAGTAAACTAAAAGCTGTTTACGATATGGTGGTATTAGATTGTGCATCTGTGAATAATAATAAAAAAAGAGACATCATGAAATCAGAACTTGATAGCAGTGAAAGTGGTAGCTTTATTGTTATTGATTTTAGTTGAACCAGAATTTGGCCCTTAAGAAATAAGTTGCTAGACTCCATTATTTTAATAAATGTATTCTTGACTACCGTAGGAAAAAGAAACAATAGACTAGATCTTGCAGCTTGAATGAGCATGGTTAAACTGGTGTGCTTTAATGCAGAGGGAGTTGGTCTGTGCTGTCAATGAGCTATGTAAGATGTTTAGATACCACACCGCTGTTTCATGGCATTGTCACAAAAGGTCACTTATAGAGTGCTCTGTGAGTCTGAAATTATTCCCCAAGCCTTGAGGCTGCTTCATCCATCATGAACATGGCAAGCTTTAACTTGCCATGCTGGCTGGGTAGACCCTCTGTCATCATGCAGAGAGAAAATACTACAGTGTTTTCTACTCCTCTCACTCCTCATTAGATTTTTTTTTTTTTTTCTTTTCTTGTAGCTTTATAAGGGGACAACATTTCAACCATACTATTTTTTGACAAAGAATTATTTACATGATACTTTTTCTCTTATAGACTCAGGCTTGTATTGTACTAATTATTCCTTTGCCAAAGGATATAATTTTATTGATTTTTACTAATAACATTAGTGGTGGTAGTGATGGGAGTTTAAAACATAACTGGGACTTAACTCTGGGACTCCAGAGGTGGGAGGCATGGGTTTGAGTGGATCTGGGTTTAGAAAGGCGTAGAAGTCATACCTTTCCTTTCTGGGGGCAAGTGTTTTAACTGTTCCTTACTTGGTGAATTTAAAATGGAAAATAGTGTACTCTTTTGAGGATTGATGGGAAGCATTTAAGTGTAAGAGACAACTCTGGACTCTGTCCTGAGTGGAATGAAGTGTATACTTCTTATCCTTAGTCAGGTGTCTTAACTCTGAAGATGTTGTGAGCACTAAGAAATATTTCTTCCCTTAGTATTTCCTATTAGTTTGTTTCAGATCTTGTCCCCATTGTCAGGCACCAATTTTTTGTTTGTCTCATTCAGGCATTTTCCCATGCGCTTTGTAAAGAGCCGCCCAAGTAGTTGACTCTTCTTCATTCCACTCTGGAGGCAAAGTGCTATTGGGTTCTGCAGAAGATTGTAGAGCAGTAGACAAATAGGTCTTTTATTGAAACTATTTGTTAAATTCTTTGTTGTATCCTTTTTCTGTTATTATGCAAAGTCATTGCTTTTTTGAACTGTGGAGTAGCTTTATCTTACTTGAGTGTGTGTACGTGTACATCTACTGCACGTGTACTGTAGCTGTGTGTGCATGTGTGTTTGTGTGTGTGTACCTGAGTAAGATTTTGTTTTGCTTCTGTAGTCTAAGAGACATTTCGCATTTGATAGATGTGAAGGACATTTTGGTATGTGTTACAAAAGATATTAATTGGTTATTTGCATCATATACAAACACAACAAATTCTTACCTGGAAGCAGGAAATAAAGTATATTTGATAAATGGCAAACTGTTTTCTCATCAGTTAAAGAATAAGCACAGTGCTACAATGAATTGCATTCAGTAATTGTCAGCTAATCCAGGAGCAGGAAACGCTTGCCAAACTCTATGATTTAGTTTAGGAAAACAATTAGAAATATGGGGTACCTTTATTAGTTCAGAACATAGCATACTGAAGCTATGACTGTAACTGTCAGAATGACCGGTATTGCCTCATGTCTTGTAAGTCTGAAATTCTGTTTCTTCATTGGGTCATGTGCTACTAGAGCTTTTCTTCCCTAACGTGTATATTTATATTGATGGGTATGGCAGCACCTTTCTTAAAACTTCTCCTTAATCTCACGGTGACAGAGTTTCCAAGATTTTTCATAGCGGGGTCAGGTATCACTAGGGAGGTTTGGGGCCATTTCTCTTCTTAGATCTCTTTTTGGACCATTTGTGACCATATCATATTCTTCTGGAATCATAATAATTACTTGAATTATTTTCCCCCCCCCTTTTTTAATTTAAATTAACTACTGGAAATAAGGACCTCTAATACAGTATAAACCGCCAGCTCTGAAGTGATCTGTGGACTGTAATTTGGAAACGTCTGATATGGAGGAACCTGTTGTTTATAGCCTGTCCGTGTTGGGTTTATATTATGTGTTTTATGGAAATGTTTTCTCACTTAAGTGATTTTGTCCAAGTTTTATACCTGCTGCATACAAAAGTATTTCTGTGGTCTCTTTTATCTCAAATGTAGGTTGAATGTGGATTTTTTTTTGCTTAGAGACTTTTGATGGCTGTGGGTGAGGCTGAGGCATCAAACTGGAAAACATGTTTACAGTTGTTGTGCCTTTTATTAGTGCCTCAGGTTTGTTTGTTTGTTTGTTTTCCTCCTTGTAAACAGGCATCTTGTGACTGCTGCTGAGAAGTTTCAGCATGATTGTTTAGCATAGACTGTTTAGGGTTATTTGCAAACCAAGGGAGAATATTCGAGAGGAGACAATTCAGCCCTGTTTTTCCTTACAGGCCTTGTGGAATTCAGCTGGGCTGGGCTGTGTCTGATGGACACAGGAGTATAATTAATGGATGGAAATACCTTCTTTTGAGGCCAGTTTATCAATGACCACGTCTTCAAAATCTTAGGGGGGTATTAATATATGCATTCTGCAAGTAGAGTAACAGCTTATTAGAAAATTGAGTGAAGCTGCTTAATTCCTTCAGTGTTGCTGATTCCAGTAAGCGTATCTCCAGTGCATATTAAGGGTAGGTATTCGTATTTGAGATTTCCATATATATGAGGGTTTTCTTGTCTAGCCAGAGTTGTTACACTATATATAGAATTAATAGGTTTGGCCCACCCTGTAGACACCTTGTTTGCTCCTCATTAGATACCTACCAAAACAGTCCTCTTAAAATGAGGTCTAGCTTCCATGTGTAGTCACTTTAAAGGCACCAATCTTTCCAATACTGAAGAGGCAGGTCCGCCTCAGTCTTTGTGACTGATATATACCACCTTCTCTTCTCTGACTATAGAGGGAGCCTATACTTTTAGCATAAATGGAACAGCTAGCTTCTGGACGGCTAAGGTTTGGTGAGATGAGTCTTAATGTGTTTAGTCTATTTTAAGCAAGAGGACTTGAAATGAGACTTCTGTTTGCTGTGTATGTGTATCAGCTGGATATAGCTAAGTATTTCTGCCTGACCTAGGCTGTACTCTCTCTGGTTAGTTTATGATGTATTGTACTTGTTCAGTAAATGTGAAATTAAAAGGGATTTGTGTTTTCTCTAGCTATGCAGCTGCTGCACTGTTGACTGAACACACTTCAATATGTTTCCTGGTCAGTCACAATACATGAAATATGCAAGGATATCGTGTCCTTACAACTTTGAAACAAACATATCTTAAAGGCATAGGCACCTCTGGGGAAACATTCGTATTTTGCAAAATATTTTATGTGCATTGTCTGTGCCTTTTCTTTCCTTTTCTGTTCTTTGCAAACAGTGTTTCTAAAACAGCATCCTAACTTTTAAAAAGCCTCATCTACTGCACACTATCCCACAGGAAGCTCTAGTTCTTTATTGTGACTTCCTGAAATGTTCACAACACCTACTTGTGATGTCCTATACATCTTTAAAATGCTGGGAGGCTGACAATGGGAAAAAAAATACATGCAAGTCTTTGTATACTGGAAACTCTCGCTGAAGTCTAGGGGAGTTCTCTGCCGAGCATTGGTGGGACTAGAGCCAAACTTTGTCAAAGTAACAAAGATGTTTTTTAATCTGTTTGGTCTATAGAAACAGCCCTGGCAATATAATACAATGGTAAAAGATGGTAGCCTCAGTTGTATAGACATGTGGTCAGATGTATTGCTATAAGTAGAATGTGTTTTTCAAAATACAAGGTACTGGTGAACCTTTTTAAGAAAAGTAAGCCTCGTTGGTTGCTTATAAACATATTTACACTCCAGCAAATCAGACCAGCCATAAAACAAAACAAAACAAAAATGCATGTGTGAAGAACACCGTGAGATGAGGAGAAAACAGAACACCTGAAACAGTAGAGTACAGCTTTGTTTATGTAGATATTTAGTGAGAGCTCTGGTAATTACAGAATAAAGTCTATAACGTGCTCTGGAGTTAGCAATATTGGACATAAATGATATTAATTTTTTCGTCATTCTAAAAAGTGTCTTTGAAATTTTGAGAAAATGCTATGAATGAACACTGTGCTTTGAGAGCATAGTATTTTTCATATTCAAACAATAAGCAAACAAGCTTTTTTTACTTAGGGAAGCTCACATATTTTGTACTTAAGGTCTCACAGTTAGACAACAACGCATATTTTTTTGTTTTTCAAGCTGAGATTCATCGCATGTCTCAGTATTCTTACTTGTGCCTTAGGGTAGGTAACGTGGCATTTTCACATTTCTTAGCTACCTTTCTTAAAAGTGAAGCTTTGGCATCTATTTGGTCTAGCAGAACTGATGAATATAGGCTTGTTTCACTTTGTCTCCAGGTAGCTGTTAGATAAGGAGGATTCAAGATGCATGCAGTGGAGCTAGGAGCAATCTTGTTCATTTGGTACAACTTGTGTTTCTTTCTTGAGAAAGAAGTAAAATGTGAGTAAGACAGAGATTATTATTCTTCATGCTTTCCACCTTCACAAATTAGTTTATGACCAACTTCCAGTTCTTAAACTAGTGTTCTCAGGAGATAAATTTTAAACACCAGAATTACTTTTCTAAACAGTTTACTGAGCTTTTTCCCCTGTTTTCAAATGGACTATCAATTAGCCTCCAGGTGTGATATGTGGATAGATATTTATGATGCCAATGTGCCAAAAATACCTCCTCTCCTTTCATATCTTAACAAAACACTAGCTTCTGTAGGCAATACAGTCCATATCAGCTTCAGAAAAAAGTGCTACTTCATCTAGAGATTAAATTCAGAGCACATTATGAAGGAAGTTACAGGTGCCCTTTAAACAAAGTCTGTTTTTAAAAAATACAACATAAAAATAACATTTTTAGTATATCTCATAAATGCAATTAATGGAAGGAAGAATACGGCCTAATTTGCAAACAAGAAATTTAAAAATATATTCTTTGAGTCATCCTTTTACTTTGATAACGAGGGGTTTTTGGTTGTTTATTGAAAGAATAGTATGAAAAATCTGCTGGGGGATAATGTTAGCAAGAGAATGGCTATTTTCAAGGCGACTTTGTGGCTTGCTAAGGAGTGATAGGTATTAAGGCTCAAATTGACAAAAGTGTTGACTTCAACAGGGATTAGACACATCACTGAGTTTGTGAATCTGCCTTTAAGACAATAACCGCAGTGCCATGTTTAGCTGCCAGCAAGTGTACGTCCTAATGAAGCTAACAAGAGCTTGTTCCCTCATCTTGAAGTAGCTGGCTTGAGTACTTTCATAAACGTTATCTTGAAAGATGACCATAACCCCAGTGCATACCTGAGAAGAGGGTAAGACGTTTTGATTGTTCTCTGGGGAGGTATTATAAAGTACTTGCTTAAACTGAATTCTTTTGGTTCAGGGCAGGATCCGTCTCCCAAATCCCATGTCTGAGCTGCGGGACCAGGAGCATTTTCTAGCTCCTGAGTTCATGATGTGTACTCCCGTCACCTGCTGGCTTCATGTTGAAAAAGGGCCCAGGTGTGCATCATTTCCCAAGCCCCATCCTGTCTCCTGATACTCCTTGTGGTGGGTTGGGGGGGAAAAACCCAGCCCCAGAGGGTTCCCTGGCTGTTGCTCCTGGTCTTACAGATTGGGGCTGGAGAGCTGTTGGTGGAGCCCCCCGCCTCATTTTGGATACAGCCATAGTCTCTTTGAGTGTCTTCAGTTATGGCTGGTTTCTCTCTATGTAAAACTATTTCTAAGGCTGGATTTTTAAATTTTCATTTTGGATTATATAGATTATATTTAACAGGTTCCACAGTTGTAAAGAATGTAGCTGGATACAGTAAAATGCATAAATATTTGTAAAATAGCAACTGTAATACTCTAATGAGCAGAGAGAGAGCTAAAAATATATTTGACCAGCTAGCTATAAACTAAGTTTATAGTTCAAAAGGTCAGAAATAATTTTCCTGCAGAAGTATTTTAAAATCTTAAAGAAATATTCACAAATTAAACAGGTTCTCATCTTTGTGTTGAGATGCACATCCCTGACAGCATGCTGAACTGGGTGGTTGCTGGATGTTAGGTTTCACAAGCGTTTCACAAGCCAATAACCCTCTGTAACTTTTTCTACTTGGAGGAAAATCTGCTGGTCATGACTTGAACTATAGATGTGGAGCTGTGCTCCTTATGCATGATGAACTGGTAAAGTTTTGTTTTGTTTTTGTCTTTATTTCTGCCCTGTCATGAAAGAGTTGGAAGTGGTCTGGCAATGAGTAAGAATACGTTTTTGCAAGATTTTATTATATAGCTTTTTCTCACAAGTTTAGTCTTTTCATAATATTCTCCTCCCCAAGCACTTTTTGGGAGTGTTTTATTTTTAGTTCTTTTTTTTTAATGTGTTGCTACTACAAGTATTTAATTACTAACAGGCACAATACATTTGATAACTCATAATCACAATTTGCTTCAGTTAAATTAATTTATGGTGATTAGGAGAGAAATATATTGTGCTTATGTGTGTGCACAGTGTCTGGAACTGTAGGCTCCATTAATAGAGATTTCTAAGCACAACGAAAAAAGAAATACAAAATATATAGAATTAAAAATCCCTTAAAATAAGGAGACTCTAGCTTTATTAATGGAAATATTTTAGTTTTTTTGATACAAAGTTTATAGATGGAGTTAATAAAGGCAAAAGATTAAGGGCTTAACCTGATTTGTGCTACTGTATTAGCAAGTGGACTAGTATGGACATATTTTTAAAAGAACAGGAATAATATTACATACAATGAGATTAATCGCTGAAGTGAAATATTTAAAGATTCTCAGTAATGATACTTCAAAGGATTTGAAATTAAGAAAACAAACTGCTCTTACTTTTTTTCTAAGCTCCAAAACACATCAGCTCATTCTTCTTTCTGTGTGTGAGAAAAGGATTCTAACTTGGTCTCATGAATGGAAGGCTTTAAACAGTTGGACAGAACAAACCTCAGGAAAAAAAGAGAAAGAATATCTTATTTGTGTAAATATATTGGGAAAGGCCTGGTTAAAATCATAATAAATTGTAGATTCCATCTATATATCAAATACTGAGAACCCTTAGGAAACTATGGAAAAAGAAAATATCTCATTTTCACCTGTTTTTTCAGTCTTGTAAGACCATGTTTTAAGTCAATGGGCAAAATAAATAAAATAGTGAGCTATGGTGAGAAACACTGGACATCTGTAGATACTTTTTTCTCTTCTCATAGGGAATTTCCTTTTTGTCCCTTTACCACCATCCATTATACTGTGTAATAGACTTCCCATCAAAGCACTAGAAACCTTTTCAGGTAACATACAGCATAATTGCTTCTCTCAAGGATTCTGCAGAAAATGTTGGCCAGTTGTACAGAGCTTTTCTTCCCAATTTTGCAGGATTGTATAGAAATGTTTGGGAGCTATGATCTTCAGTGTTTGTGCTGTGCTCTCAGATTGTAGATAGGAAGCACCTGTATGGGAGAGCTGCAGTTCCTGTTGCTGAGTGTCTCAATACGTAGAATAAATGAAGGACGTTGTGCAATGATATTTGGCACAGTGACTTTTAACTACAGGAGACTAAGACTTCGGCTTTATTGGGGACATTAAGCTAACATGTGGAAGGTTCAGAACAAACAAAAGGAGATTATTCTTCTCACAGCATGAAGTTAAGGTTTGAAGCTCCAGGATACTAAAGGTTTCCGGGAGGGGAGGCTAGACAGAGTGGGTCCTTGATCTATATGTTATTGGAGGCTGGATGAGTATTTGGGAAGTATCTCTGTATTGTCTTGTTCTTATACTCATACTTAGGTTTCTGCTTTTAACCACTGTTGGACACAGGAAACTGGGCTAGAGGAGTCTTTAGTCTGCTTCAGTATGGGTGCTTTTGTGTTATATTGTTTATTTCACTTCATGTTTTTTAGGAGGGTTTTTTGGTCTCTTCTTCCTGGAACATGAAACCTGTGACTTCTTGCCCAGCTTCATCTCTCACTCCTCTGTGATTAACTGATTCACAAAGGTGATAACAGGAAAGATTTCTAGAAAAGCTTTGATACAAAATAGAAAATCATTTATTAAAATCTTTTTCTATTCCACCACCGGATGCTCAGAGTTGTAAGTGAGGATATGACAACAAGAGAAAGCATTAGGAAAAAGATTGCCCAAGAAATTGTTTCTTTTTTGCATCTCTGAGGCTGGGTTGCTTGGTGTTCGTTTATATCATACCTACCTACCATCCATGCCAGATTGTTCCTCTTAGCCTTTCCTGCTTTCTCTTTCTCTTTTCCTTCCTTCACTCCCCGTATTTTTCTTCTGCGCCAGAACAAGGAATCTTCAGCGTTTGTCTGCTTCAGCAAGGACATCATGGCTCAAGGAGGCTTCTTCAAGAAGCATCTCTCTGGACACGTATCCTACAATGAAAACCTAAGAGCTATAGCAGTCAGCCTAACATTTAGTGTGTGACCACCCAGTGAGTTTAGATGCCAGGTTAGAAGCATAAATGAGACGTATAATGCAAGGGGTATTTCAGTTTAAATGGCAAGAAGTCCAAAAGTCGGTTTACAAAACTGGCGGGTAGTTGGTTGTGAAAGCTGAGGAGAGCCTTGTGTTTTAAAACATGCCACTCTGAAAATAAATGTCTTCCTTTAGGATGGAGGGATTCTCCAGTCTCCATACAGACTTTGTAAACCTGAAACCTCTTTTGGTATTAGGTGCCTAAGCCTTTTTGTCAGTGGTGGAGGCAGGGATCAAAGAGCGCCTGGAAGAAGTGTTTTTGTTCCCCTAACCGCAATATGTCAGTGGCTAGACTACTCACCCAGTACTGACCTGCATCCATTACCTTTCTGCCTGAAAAGATCTAAATCCTCTTTCCCCCCCTTCCCACCCCAACATGTTTTGGCCGTATATTCTTTGGCAGAGTGCTCTCATTCTTCCTTACTGAAGCAATTTTATGGAATAATTAGATAACCTATTGTAGTGGAAAGGCAGAGTGAACATGGCTTCCCACAACTTACATGAGTCTTTATCCCTGTTTCCATGAATATTTAAATATTTAATATGAGTAATACTTCAATTTATTCACTGGAAAACATTGCTTCCCCCCCCCCCCAGATGAGAGGGAGAAAAAGCATGCTTTCAGCTCTTTGAGAGCACTCTAACATTGTGTGTTTAGGCATGTGGATGGACATAACCCAATGGCTTAGAAGCAGCTATCAGACATTGGTGTTGGATGCTGCTGTCTAAAATTGCAGTCACCTTCTCACTTGTGGATCTAACCTGAAGTCTGATTCTGCTTTTTCTTTTTTTTCCCTGCCACCTACCTGAAATAGGTCCACCAACATTGATGGCATTTCAGTAGGCAGTGTGTGAGACTATCAAGCTCCACCTACATGAGCTCTTCTTTCTTGTCAGACCTTGTTGCCCCTCTTAATGACTAGCAATATGTAGCAGAAGAGGGACAAATGGTATGTAAGCATGTGTTTAAAAGGATATGTTCTCTGCTCTTAAGATGAATGCTAGGTCATACACCTCACAGACTCCATGATCTTTCATAACTCTTACTCATTTAATCCTAATGTAGGTATATAAAATAGGGCACATGAATTGTTGCTTAGGATTGCCTGTTTCTTTCCATTGCCTGTAAAAAGCTAGTCATCCCAGCTCCTCATGGGGTGACTAGGTCAGAGGTGTAGAAGATGTTGTGGATGTCTGAAGTTAGTTGAGATGAATATCGCCTAACCTACGTGTGCTGCAGGGGCAGACATGCCAATTCGGTTGTTTTGGTTGTTTCTGCGAGGATGGGGTTGGTAAGTTGTACAATGTATTAGTCACAAATCCTTTCCTCCCTCGCCCTTCATCGCTTGCAAGGCGAGTGTGTTGTTTTGCAAAAATTCGGTCTCTCTTAGGAAACTCCCAGCCTCACTTTGTATGCAAAGTGGCGTTACTAAAGTTTGCTTATTGCCATTAGTCTGTTCTTGGGAAGACTCCTACCCTCTCACTGCCAGAAGAATCTGTAAAAATCAAGCCAACAGTCTAACTGAGACCATGTTTCCAATATTCTGGTTTTGCGTCTTCATTGATAAAGAAATAGAATGACGGCTTGTAAGGTGGGAGGCAGTTACGGTTGCACGGTAGTGGCCACCAACCCAGGGTGTGACTTCTTTTTCCATGATGGCCAAATCCTGTACAAGTGAACTGTAGAGTGGCTCTTTGGCTGGCTGCCACAGGCTAATCTTTTCAGTGGCATATTTCCTATATACTTTACACATCTACTTCTTTGTGTTCTATCCCTCTTGTAAACTCCCAGTGGAAGGCCAAAAGGACTAAATTTTTTTTTCTAATGTTTTGTTTGCTCAGAGAAAGCAGCTTGACTTTGTTTAATTTCATTTAACATTTTTGAACAGTAGTATACTCTGGTTGCAAGGGAGAGGGTAATTGAACAAATTTCAAATAGTGCTATGTTGGGTTTTTTTGCTTAATTTATTTTATTCCTAATCACGGGATTAAGTCACATCTATACGAACTTGTTTAATGGTATACAATGGCTGTAGCTCTGAAATTAAGAGGTGTAATAGCAAATGTGTTAAATTAATCCTGGAAAAAATAAGCACGTCTAGTTTCTTAATTTCAAATTTAAAGTGCCTATTTTTGTTATAATTGATATGGGAAATGCATTTCTGGACCAGCACTTTAGCAATAAATTCATTATAATGGCATTTGTAAGTTTAATCCTTTATTTTCCACATAATTACATTTTAATGTTTAGTTATTCATACTACAAAATCTATGAGAACCTTGACAAAATGATATTGAAATGCAAATTATATCAAATTCTGAAATAAACTAAGCGTAGCCCTCATTGTCGTGCGTACGTCTATTGTAGACTCAGTTGCTTATACTATAGTGCAAGATGACAGTGAAAATAATTATGGTATGCGTGTAAATATATGGCATTAAATACAACTGTCCTTGATTTTAGTATCTTTGGATGAAACTTGATACTCGTTATGAATTGTGGGAATTTGTCCATGCCACCAGATGAACATTTTATTCTCCCATGTGTGTGCTGGGGGAAGAAAAATAATGTACTTGCAAGTGCTGACACGCAGCATCTTTTTCAGATGTTCTGGTGGTTTGTTTCCCACTTTAGAAGATAATATCTTTCTCCTTCTTTATATTAATGCAATTCAATGCGTCTTACGATTTTAACTATTTAATCCAAGAGTTAAAAGTACTGTAAAGCTCATCTTAATGTAGGTGACTGTGTCCACAACACCCCCGCTTTGCTTCTTTGAAGAAATTCAGTAATTTTTATTATTGGTCGTGAAGAACCTATATTGACCTGGTACCCACTTCTAAATTCATAAAACAACAACAAGAACTTCCAAATAACATTCTGTACTGTCTCCTAGTGGAATAACAAACCAAAAGAGTATAGTTAGTTGGTGGCAGCATGTCTCAAATTCTGAGTAACCATGACTTGTTTTGAAAAAAAACAAACAACAAAAACATGTCTTCTTAATTTCATGGTTTAACTTGTTTGTCCCATCAAACCTGGAGGCATTTTGTTTTGGATTGATATTATTCATGGACTTTTTAAACTGTTACAGCATACTACTTTATATTTTGCTGTGAAGTGTTGCTAGGGCAAATGTTTTACCTGTGATGATGGCCAAATGCTGCTTAATTTGGTACAAGTAATCTTACTGAATGGAATTCACATTCCCTGGAATTACTTGTGAAGACCCATAGCTAAACACATGAGTTGTTCTGTTATCCTTAGTAGGACTACCTGTGTGCTTAATTCTAAGTATATTATTCAGTAAATTGCTTAGTGATGGTCAGAGCTAAGTCCGGATTCGGCTGCTGTTGTATATGCTGGGGAGCAGGAGGGCTGGGATCTTACTGGGAAGTTGGGTCATGTGTCTTTTCCCTGCATCTCTGTCTCCAATTAGAGACAGTGACTTTGCAATGTGCACGTGTGCGTGTGAATAAAGAAGCTCTTGGCGACTGCAGTTCAGACCATCTCCCACTGCTGTAGGTACCACGTAGGCACCAGGTTATCACCACCAGGACGCGCGTTGCCTTTCCTCCCTCCCCACATGCATCGTGATGCCGCCTGCCTCCCTCCTCCACTTGTTGTCTGATGCTGCCTGTTCTTGGCACAGGGGAAGCGTTGCTAAGGTGCAACAGTATAATCCGTACATATGCTTGTAAACCTATCTCCCGTTGCATAGCCAGGCAGGTACACATGCCTAACTCACGTGAACCAGTGGGCAGTCAGAGCCGTGCAGCTGCGTGGCCGGCCGGCCAGCTGGGGACACTTGCTTTTTCTGGCTGGCCAGCTGCCTCGCCTGGAGCCACACTTTGCCTCCAGGTGCCGGGGGCCAAAGACATTTCCCTGTGGACGGGATTCGGTTGCTTGGGCTATAGCGTCTAATGGCCTGGCCCGAAGCCTACAAACTTAGACGTTCTTAACCTTCAGATTCAGTTATATCAATAGGATTGCTCTTCCGGGAAAAGTTAGTTAGCAGGATCAGAGCCTTAATCGATTTGGCAAGGCGACGTGGGGAGGGGAAACAAAGGGACAAAGCCGTGAAGTGATTTGCCTAAAGTCACAATGCAAGCCAGGAGCAGAGCAGGGTGTTCCAAGTCCAACGCTTTATCCGCTCTAACGATTGCGCTGCCAGTTGAATAAATTTACTGGTTATGAATAGCCAGCAACATGTTTTGTCATGAGCCACATGAATAGCTGTTTCTGTTTGTATGCTTGTAAGCAGGTGAGAATTATTTTTAGGAATTAAGAAGATTCTTATTCATTGCTTACTGACTTTGAAAATTAGTAAGTAGACTGGATCTTCTTTAATTGACTAACTATTGTGTTCTCTTCACAGTATATTTAACAAGTCCTTGAGTATTTAGTAGCTTTCTAGCAATTCTTATGTGTTTATTATCTGACCTATTTCACAAGACGCACTAGTGGGATCAGATGACTTTAAGTTGTTTTGGAAACTCAGCACTAATGATGGATGTTTTCTTAATAATATCCCAAAACATTTAGAGGAAACTTCTGCATTGAAACAGTGTTATATTTTGTGTGTGATCTGTGTGTGCCTTTGGGGGATGATGCTATCAAAAAGCATATTCATGTCCCATATGAATTTTGTTTAGTCCCTGCATAAAAACAATATATCCTTGTTTGGGTTGTTGTCATAGATCAGATATTTAAGTGCAATGTTGACATGAGATAGAGGTTAATGATATTAGATTATTAATAGCCGTTAATATCAAAGATATTAGGGGCTGAAGTAAAAATTAGCAGTGATATTGACATAAATTTTCTTCTTATTTTAACTTTAGCATAAAATTTGCAATTTGTTTCTTAAAAGTAGGCTTCCTGTGAAGCTGACACTGGTATTATCTGTTTTACATGGTAGCAGCAGTTATTTTTCCTTTCTTGATTTAAAGTTTATTCAAGATTGGATTCAAGCCTCACTGAAGTCAGATAAAATTGTTTCACAATTGAAGATTACTTTTGGCCTAGTTTAAGACTATAGGTCAGTGTTGTAGACTCTTTGAGTTCATCATAGGTCTGTCCTAGGCTCTTAGGCTTAAGTCCACAGTCCCTATCATACACCTACAAAACTGTGAGATCTAGGTTTGGAAGTGCTTTGAAGCATGGACTGCTTCACCTTCTCCAGTATATTTCTGGCTGGAAAGTACCTGTTGTGCAGTCAGGGCAACAGCAAAATTACTCAAGTGCTAATAATCCTCGCTAATAACCATCCTTGCCTGACAAGCTTCTTGAAAGTATATGTTTGTGTTCTTTGCATGTACAAAATCTTTCCCTCTGATTTCTCCATCTGAGCACATGAATTTTGTATTTATTATTTATTTTTTAACTTATTTGGCTTTCACCATCGTGTGGTCGCTTTGATGGAGTGGTAACCTAAATTCAGTTGGAGGGTTGGCTTCCATTTGGAATAGAAAAGCAATAATGCAGAATCACGATGTATCCTCAGTCACTCACTTGTTTGCCTACATAAAGCACACACATCCTGCTTCCCTGAACAGAAGTTGGAACAATGTGGCTTGTTAGGCACTTCTCCCCCAAAAGAGGGATCTCTGCTCCCTTTTGAGAGCCGTCCGCATTGCCACTTGTTTTCCCACAAAACCTTGCTGGATGAGGCTCTCTGCCAAGGCAATAATTTTCATTTGATTCCAAACTCCAGATTTGAAGTTTACAAAACACTTTGGAGGTGTAGTTTTGTGTTATGGGATCATCAGCATCCTCACCAGCTGGATTTACAGCTTACCACCAGCAAAAAAGAGAAATCTCGCTGACCCTCCATCCTTTCCAAGTCCTCCTCTTCCTATCTTGGCTTTCCTACTACTCCCTCAGTTCCTTCTTCCTCCTGTATGCATCTTCCCCTTCTGTCCTACTGCCAGTTTGGGGACTCCCTTGGTTGCATCATAAGCCAAACAAGTTCTTAATTTGAAAAATAAAACAACAAAAGCAATTTTTCTGAAGTTTGAATGGGTAGAATTGACTTACTGTCTGATCTGAAAAGTGGCACCAAGTAAATGGCAAGGAACAGGAAAGAGGGAGGAAGGTGAGTGGGGGCAATGAGATATTTTCCTTTTGGTCTTGGCAAACTGTTAATTCATCTCAAGCTGTATCATGAAACCAAATCCTAAGTAACATCTCAATAAACTGATCATATAGCAGCTCCGATTGACTTTGACAGGACATATTCATTAAGTAAACCTTAGCTCTGAAAGATTCGATAGCAATTTAGTAATTTTCACATTCATGCCAAGATATGTCAGCCTTTGATTTTGTATAGTTTTGAAGAAAATCCTTTGTATTGGTTTGTCAGAAGCTTATATGGATTAAAACTTGCCGATATAAATACCGTACTTCCTTTGACATCTAGGTTTCATATATAATTTCATGTTTGGCCTTTATGGTCCCAAAATAATTAAAAATATACATGAATACTGACTTGTGCATTCTTAACCTTATATCTATACCATGACAAAGCACTAGCCAAAATTAATGGGTTATGTCCTTTACAGACCGTTCAGAATAAAAATGCTACTTCCTAAAGTGTTCCAAATAACTTCAATTTTTAGGAAAACTTTTGTAATCCATTTTCAAACTAGAGTTTTCACCTAACTTGTAAGCTTGGGGTCAAAAAGAAACATCAAAAAATTGCTATGAACTATTAAATGAATGAGACACCGTTAATAGCGCTTGACATGAATGTAATGCTGCAGCCCGAGATTGTATCAGGATATGCCACTTTGTTGGCATCTTTCAAAATGAGGTGTCAGTGTTTTTTTTCATTTAAAATTTACAGCCCCCTGAGTGTTTTGATCACTATTGTTTATGCATTTCTGCTTTTTAAATATTATAGCAAACTGGAAAAATCTATATGATGAGCAAAGTGCTAAGGAAATCTGATTTTTAATGACCATGTTAACAAACCATCTTAATGTTGTGAGTTAATCAATATGACCATGTCGCATTATGGCAGTGGCACACATTTTCCATTAATTCTTTGCAGTGAAAAAATACAAAGCAGGTCAGCTGAGTTCTTTAAAATAGAATAGGTTGCTTTATAATCAACTGTATAATTTACCTTGACTCTTTAAAGCAGCTTTATAGACCATAATCTGGAGCGGATTCCTTCTGTTTGCTCACATACCTGCTTTTTTACTTTATGGAATAATAGTTATTTAGTAAATCAGATAGCTAAATTAGAAGGTTACACCCGTATACACCCTGCTTGCATTTTTTTTAGAGGAATCTTTTCCTCAATACAAAACAATTTGAAGAAACTCTTGTTTGTAATGTCTGGAGATGGACAGTGTTTGATAACACATAGGCAAAAAAACAGTTGAGTTGGTACCTGCTTTCTGCGATGTCTTATTCTGTGCTATTGATACAAACCAATGAGGGACACAACTTGAACTTGGGGTGGGGGGGTTAGGTTTCTTAACTAATTCTATCTCCCCTGTCTTGCTAGTTTGAAGGACAGCAGCCAGAAAGCTCTTTAGAAATGAAGTACTATTTGATTGGGAAGAACTCCCTTTATTCCCTTTGTAAAGCTTATGATGTATGCAAATATAAAAGCAGTTATTCCATAGCTTTTTCATGAAAACCTGTCTGAATAAACTCTTTATGGTATTTTTGTATTGTTTAAGTCATCAGTAAGATTTTTGTTGCAGCTTTTATTGACTTTCTTTCATTTTTCTTTTCAGAGTGAAGGAGTTAGTTTTATCACCATGACCTCAAACAACAGAGTACAACATTCAAAGAAGCTGCTCAGCATTTTTTTTTTTTTTTTTTAAACTGAAGCTGCTTAAGGTTTACTTTTTGTTGTTGTTATCGTTGGTCCGGACAGTTAACTTTCAAAGTGTTGTGGACTAAACTGTACAACAAATCTGCAAGGAAGGGAAAGCAACCTGCCTAACTCATTACCTGTCATTGGCATCTACAGTACCATTTTGCTGCTGTTTTGACAGAAGTTCAAGATGTTCTTTAGCTAGTTGGAACTTTTCTGCCGGCCTCTTTAACTACTGGCCAATGCCTTCATTTCCTTTTTCTGCAAAGACAAACTGTATTTATTCTTCGGCATGTTAGGAGATTCTGTAACACCTGCTAAAGCAGCAAAATCTGGTATTTACTGGCATAATTTCAAGCCTATCACAGTACTACCTCAGTTCAAAGTAAAGCCGGATTTGCAGTGTCGGTGTGCAACAGGACCTCCTGTATCTCTGTGCTGAGTATCTCTCAAGAACAGTCATCAGCCTTACTGAACTTCTAACGCGTACAGCTGCTGGGTGGTTCTGAATCCCTGGCTGCAGTGTTTACTTATCAGACAAAGCCTAACGTGGGCACTAAAAAGTCTAAAATAAGATAAAACTCCGTGCATCAGACTTGGACGAAGGATTCAGAATAGTTAAAATGTGTAACTTAAGCAACATAAGTTAAAAACATCAAACTGTATTGGGGGTATCTCTCTTTACCTTTGACACACTTGTTTTATCCTCTCTATGTAGGTGTTTATGTAGGTACTTCAGATTGCAAAAGCCTTTTCTCCTATTTACAAGCTCACTTTTGTCAGCTAACCCTGTTCTTAGCTGCATTTCTTGTAACCAAAAATCCACACAGGCACGCTAGGAATGCAGGGATGATAATGGGTATTGGACAGATTGAAGCGCTAATGTTAACACAGTATTATCTTGCCATCTAGAAAGTCCTGATACTTGCCTTCTACCAGAAAAGCGTCATTGCAGCTACAGGCATTATTACAGGGGAAAGAAGAAACATTGCAGTCACTTATCCAGAGTTCTTTTCAAGATTACCCATATATCACGTTTCCTGTATTCTGAAAATACAGCTGATATGGCGGCTATTGTCACAAATGTCATATAAAACTGTTGCACCAGACTAGCAGAATGTCATGTCTCCTAGTTTCTCCTTTGGTAAATTTGTTGAAGAGTTCATATACATTTTAAGGGTACCTCCGCAGTGCCTGCTTTGATAGTCATGTAAGTATTGCTAGGTTATCTGGGTTATGTGAGATTTTTTTTGAAAATTGTTGTGCTAGGTGGAACCTGTATGTCACTCTTAACAATGCATTATCTTTTGGGATTTTTTTTTCTTTGAGGAAGACGAGAGTTTATGTCTTACAAATATAATGAATGGCAACGCAGTCTTCCTGCTTACATGCTGAATTTTTAGAACTGAGGATTGTATTACAAGACAAAGATGAATGTAAACTAATTCCTTCCCTACCCCATGGCACACTTTATTTTTCAGTGTAATTTTCTGGGGTTTTAAATCACAGCAATGCATAGGCCGTACAATTTTAGATCTAAAAATCAATAAATATCTAATTTATCTATTTGGGCTTTGGGATTTTTTTTTTTTTATAGCACTATAAAAGGTTCTAAAACATTCTAAAATGCTGCTTGTTCAGTTCTGGAACTAGAAAAACAAATACAGTTGATGACGTTTTTTGTCTGCCCCTCCCTACCCCCCGTTGCCACACACACACAGTAGCACTGAATGTGGTACCTGCTGAAGATGATGTTTTAACTTCTGTTTTGAAGTAGCCCTCTGTACCAATTATGGAATCATGCCACTAAAACAAATAGCTATTATGCATACAGCAACTTCAAAACAAAAACTTGACAATGTAGTCAATTCTTCTCTATCCTGTATATTTCACAAAGGCATATGCAATACTTACATTCTTAATTTAGTTTACAGAATGGAACCAAAATGTATAAATGTTATGTTTGCTAAAACTTCACAATGTATATTGGGTCTTTGTACATTTTGCCTGACTTACCTTAAATTTAAAATATTTTTTGCTATATAACCAGTTATTAAGCAGTGTTTTCTTTATGGGTCCTTTTGTTTCTGGATATCAAGATGTTAAATATATTTCTTGCTATTGTGATATGACAAGAGACTTAACTTATCTTGCTGTGTCTTCCAATGTACGCGCTGTATATAAGGATAAATGTGATGCTGCTGGAGACCAGAATAAATGGAACTAGAGTAGTGTATTGTATTTAGTCTGTATTGATCATGGATGCTCTCCTTAATAGCCATATGCAATAAAATACATTATTTATGAAGGGAGTAAAGTATTTGTGCGCCTGTTTTCTCTAGGGGTGGTTGACCTTTTTGTTTGTTGATATAAAATCAGTTTATTCTTGTCCCTTTAAAGTGAAACACACTTTCTCTGAATAAATCTTACTGTTCTGCAGATCCTTACCTTTTTTCCTTATAACACTCCTGAAAACCAGGCAATCACTTTAAATCTTTTTTTAAGAATTAAAAAATCAGTATTATAAAGGCACAGTTTATACATTTAAAGAAATAACTAAGAACAGAATTTGGTCTTGGTTTTTAATTCCAGCTCAAAAAACTTTCATCCCAATGGAGAGTAAAAAACTATGGGGATCCTTTCAGGAGTTTGTTTAGAAGAGTGGAACTTGACTTGCCTTTCATACTGTATAGTCATTTACACTGGTACAAAGTGAATGGGAACCTAATGCCCTACCTAGAACTAGTCTTTATCTGCTGGCTTTTGTGCAGAGCCTTTGGGGCACAGTGAGGGACACCAAGGGAACGCTATAGTCTAATCTGCTTTTGGTCAGTAGGAACGTTCGTTGTACCCATGTAAATGACCCTTTACAATGTTGCTTGTACCTGTGTAAATGAACCTTATAAGGGTCATTTAGTCATGAGAGGAAAATGTGGTTATCTCATATACTGAAGCAGACCCCTCAGGAAGTAACCAGAGCCAGAGATCTGTTGCATTACTGTATATATATTGTTCCCGAGAGACAGGTGCTGTCCTTAACAGCTCACAAATTGTATAGACATGTTTCTAAGGGCCTTGAACATGACTATAAAAATCACATCAGCTGCTGTAACACAAAGCACCTAATCTATGAACTTTCCACAGCAAACCCTTACTGAGGAACATCAGTTCCTGGTATGCCTTGTTTTTCTTCATTTTCCTAAGTAAACATGTTGGCCATGGAGCATGCTCTGAAAGTCAGTGAATCAGACTACTTCATGTGTGGGGCGGGCAGTAGGTTCAAAAAAAGTGTGATGTCCCTTTTATAGCACAGTCCTGCTGAGATCTCCTTCACTTAAGCAGAGGAGTATCTGAACAATGCACCTTTGTGCAGCATACATGAGGCCTGCTGGCACAAGAGGAGACCTGATCTCTTAATGTAGCACATTCAGTTATTTGGAATGAAATTCAATCTTGGGGCATGTTTTTTATATTCTCTTGGAAACATCTACCACTAAGGGGGCTGGTACCTTCATAGTTACCTTACGTTTGGGGGAGGGTTGAAGGATCATATTTGTCTTAAAAGCACAAAAACTTGAATCATTCTGGCAAACTCAGGTTCTTTCTCTGAATGTGGCTTGAATGGAAAGAGCAGGCTTGTCTGTTGCTGCAGTAGGATCATCCTGTGGCCGCTGGAATGTCAATATAAGCCACAGAATGAAAACATGAATCACAAATAATGAATTTGCTGCCCAAGAGAGAACATCCAGTTCCTTCTTTTCGTCTGTCATCACCATCTCAGCTGTAGGTTTAGCTGAGGGAGACAAAATGGGACCCTGCGGATCTCACAGTGCCTACATCCTTAAAAGAGGTAGAGCACCTCAATTGCTTTAGTCTTTGAGATGGCTCTGGAGAAATACTTAGAACAATCTAGAAGTATCTTGTCCTGTCTGTTGTCAACAGGTGTGTGAGTGATATGTTATGTTACCATAGAACAGGACTCTGTTTGGTAAGACATACAGAAATCCTGTGTCAGATTCGCTGATGTTTGACTTCTGATGATCATAGCATAGAGGAAACCTTTGGGTACTCAGCCCATCCACAGCACAGTTTTGAGTGACCGAGGCTGCTTCCAAACTGAGCAACATCTGCACTGACTTGAGGGTGGTGGTCCTAAGTCCTCATATAGTGACTGTCTTGCTCAAGGACCTCAAAGCAGTCCGTGGCTTCCAGGCTCACTGGGAACCTAGGTTTACTTTCTGTGGTAAAGAGCACAGAGAAGGGTTTGTAGGTATCCTGGTGTCACTCCAGTAAGGAACGAGGCTACCTTGAGCATATACCTGTGCCCTGGAACTTAGAAGCATTCCCAAATTCTCCAGTTCAGAGTGGCCCTGGAGACCACTGTAAAAGGCCACATCTTGCAATAGTCTTTAAATAATCAGTATAGGAAAAGCAAGGTGTTTTCTTAGCACTTGTTCCTACTGTTTAACTTACTTTCTGTCCTGAAAGATGATGGGAGGAGGAGAAAGGATTCAAATCTCAGATATATTCATTCTGTGCACATTTGGGGGTATTCTGAGTAAGGAAATGTGGATCACTTGGCTCAGTCTCTGCCCCTGGAAGAGCCATTGCTGAATAGCATGAAGGGAACAGATTTGGCCAGAGATGCCAGTCTTCATGCTCTGTGGGAGGCAAGTCACCTACCAAATATTTTGTGCATCTCCACTGCTTCAGTCTTTCCCAGATATCTTTTCTACTGTGAGAAACTTCAGTCAGCTTTTGCAAAGACGTCAAGATACAGTGCAAGACTCGCCTTCAGACCTGTTTTTTCCTAGGTGATGAGAGTCTCTGAAAGGATCTGCAAGCAGAGGCTGTATTTAATAATGAGTAATTTGCTTTTTAGGAGCCCTAAATATTAAACTTACAGTTGATAATAGGCGTTTCTTATTCAAGGGTATAATTTGTGACATTTTAGTGGGAATCTGACTTCTGAAAACAGGACTTCTTTGAAGTATCTCAGCAGTTCACCAAAATAATAGGGACATAAGATGTCACCATCCACTTTTGAAAGTATAGATCCCTGTTTTTTATTATTATGATGTGTTCAACCTATGTATCAGACTGAACACGTTTTATACTGTTTAGATGAGGGATGGGAAAACTATGACCCGTGGGATGGATGTGACCCATAATATTGTTTCATATGAGCCATGGCTTCATAATTTTTTTCCTGTTATTATTAGGCAACACAGTGTAACATGTTAAATGTGTGTCTGCCAGAAGTTTTTGAAAAGTCTATTTGATCCTTAGTATTCCTTCACATCATAAAAATGAATCAATAAATAATACACTGAGTTTAGAAGCTATGTTTAGAAGATGAGGAGTTCTACTGACAATATACTAGCTCTTACCTGCAGAAGAGGATATAAACATCAGGCTATGTTTATGTATTTTAAATGTAGGAGGCAGAGGATGGAATTAGACACACCTTGAAACAGCCATTAGTATGAATATCAGGGAGTCTAGATAAACAAATAGGATTCCCTTATTTGGAATCATGCTTGCTGGAGATGGATTGGTGAATTGAAACTCCCACATTTGGTGGGAATTAAACATTAAAATAATATCCTGTCTCAACCTCTGGAATTTCTGCTACTGCTCCTAAAAATAACTCCTTCACATTAAATAAGGATCCTGTCTGAAAATGTGGGTGTATCCAACAGTGCAGTTATTACTTCCCTATTCATTTGTTAACCTGGATAAGCTTTATTACAGGTGAACATCTAGGCTGACTGTTCTACTTTAGACAACTCTGACAATGGGAATTTTGCCTAAGCAAGAGGGTCCAGACTGAGATCTTGCAAAATGACTTAGATTTTCCTAAAGCAAGTGTCCTTATGTGTATCCTTAATTCAAAATATCAGATCAAATGGTGAAACTTGTGTATGAAGAAACATCTCAAACCAGAGAGGATGGGACCAGACTCTTTTCAGTGGTGCCGAGCGACAGGACGCGAGGCAACGGGCACAAACTGAAACACAGACACTTCCATCTGAACATGAGGAAATACTTTTTCACTGTGAGGGTGACAGAGCACTGGAACAGGTTGCCCAGAGAGGTGGTGGAGTCTCCTTCTCTGGAGATATTCAAAACGCGCCTGGATGCAATCCTGTGCAATGTGCTCTAGGTGACCCTGCTTGAGCAGGGGGGTTGGACTAGATGATCTCCAGAGGTCCCTTCCAACCTCAGCGATTCTGTGATTCTGTGAATATTTGTGTGTGAAAAGTCTGACATTAAAACAGCAGAGTTTGTATTAATTAATGTCCTAATGCCCCTAATTCCTTGAACAAGCAAACAAACAAATTCCCCTCATCCAGGCATAATGGCTTTTTAGACGAGGTTGTATACTAAATGACTGTGGAAAAGTTGCACAGATGTTCCATGTAAGGTCTCCAAGGTATAATCTAAAGTTGTGGTGCTACAACACACTGCAATCCTGTTTGACAGAACAGCTACTCCTGGAAAAAAAAAAAAATTATAATTTCTGTAACCTCAGCCTTTAACTGGTAATTGATCTGATTTAGAAGCAGATACTGAAGAGAACTGAACTGGTAGATTGGTTAATCTCAATTAAAACTCAGGTCGTTTGCTCAAGAGTGCTCTTACCCAGTTAAAGACAAAACTAATCATTGAACATCATGATTTTACCCCCCCCCCCAAAAAAAAAAAAAAAACAAAACAAAACCATGGTTGACTTCTCTCAGAGTCACAGACGGTGTCATTTCCTATCAGGAGGCAGCACGCATGCTTTCAGGAAGACAAAGCCTTCCCGCATGTTACAGGATAGTAGGAGGGCTCAGGCACCTAGGGGACATCCCTACCGGGGCTCCCCCAGCTTCCTTGTGCCTCCATGCTAAGGCTGGTTGATGTGACAGAGCAGCCTGTTCTGATCAAACCCTTCGGACAAGTGTTGTCATCCTGAAAAAAGACCAGAAGGTGCGGGATGGTGTATTATGCCATTTCTTCAGCTGTATGATAAAAATACCTGCCATAGTTCATATAAATGTGTATATGCCATAAACAAGCTGTGGAGATAAAGGAGGAATAAGGGATACGGCAGCTACACCACCATATCTATCATTTTACTTAATCTTTCCCAGTGATAACCGTGAGGTATTTACTCCTTTCCTATGGAGCAGTACTTACTTCAAATTATCCTGCATTACCCATGGGATAAGAGTATAAACACAGGTTAGCTCTCATGGTGTAGAGCCAGGGAAGTAGTTCACACTGAGCTCATCCATAGTAAGATCACCCTGATCACCTACAAGTACCCACCAATTGCCCTTTTAATGCTGCCATTTTGCAGTATAAATATCACAAGCTGTTGCACAAAGATAAACCCTGGGGCCACAGTCTTGGTGGCCACAGATTAGGAATGTGCCACCATTGCATTCATGATAATTTACCACAACTGAAGGTCTGACTCAGGTATTTGGGAGGTTGTTTGGGTATGTCGATATATATATTTTTTAATCCTTATGTCCTGTGAAGGCCTTTTATGTTGTGGTATAAGTTTGCCAAAGATGTCTTTGAGCAGTACCTCAAGAAATGTAATTATAGTCAGTTATTTATCATGTCTATCAAACTATTGTATATAAAGAAAGATCTTGATTTTTTTAAGTGGGATACGCTCAGAACATTTTTTTTTTTGCTAGAATGCCAGACCTCACAATGACTGCCCATTTCCTCAAGGCTAAACTGCTTTTAAATGACTTTTTTTTTGTTCCTGTTCAATGTGTCAATGCAAGCAGAGAGGAGTTTCCATGGCCAATCTGTGCTTTTAGCCAATGAATCAATAAAGTAATCCAATATTAATTTCAGCTGCAGATAAATGAATGTTCCTCCAAGGATTTCAGAAGACTAATGGTTAAAATTTCAACTTATTTAGCTAAGAAACAAATATTGAAGTAATTCGACTTTGAGTAGTCATTTCTTGGTAACAGACTGACAAAAGTGGAATAATATTTTTCCTTTCTGCCTTTGATGCAGCATGATTAATATCCCAGTGCTGGAGTCTATATTATTATTATTATTTATGAATAATGAACCTAATATTTCACAGGAAACACTTGGACAATACAAACATTTCATTACTTTATTGACTTTGTCTGTATTTCTCAGAAGTCAACAGACCCCAGGATTTTTCTTTTCTAAAGGAATAAAGAAAATGAGATTTATAAATGAGCAGCCCAAATAAAAAAATAAATAGAATAGCTGTACTGTGAAGAAGTTCAAGATACCATAATTTTCAGTTTGTAAACCTGCTCTTTTCTCTTTTAACAAACACATTTGTTGTGTGATGTACCAGGAGAACTACATTGCCCGTTTATGTCTGTGATCTTCATTGTTCATTTATAGAATTGCAGATTAGGGGAGACATCCAGGGATCATGGTTAGAAGAACCTCTTTATGTTTGGACTTGCCTTTAGACCCTCCAGCCTGTCCTGCTAGAAATTATAAGTTCCAGCAATTCTGTCATTTGTAGACTGTGATTTTCCTCAGTTTGGCATATAAAGTAGCTATGTACCTTCTCAATGTTGGGGGATGTATCATCACTTTGTGGATAAAGTTCTCCCATGCTGTTCAGCTAAGCTCCCCAGTTCTTCTCTGCTGCAGAGGAAGCGCTCTGTTTTTATCAATGGATACTGTACTAAGTGCCTAATTATGCTTGATACTACACAAGAAATCTCTGGGTTTGTGTGTGGTCAGATATAGCTTGACAGCTGTCAGTGTACAGAGTGCCATGTACTGGCAGGGGTTATTTATTTGTTTATTTGGTTTGCCATTAGTGGGTCACTATTGTACTTGTCCTCTAACACAGAAAATCTGCAAGGAGAAAAGAGATTGTTACATGAATGAACACAGAAATTTAAAAGAGATCTCTAATTTTTGACAGCTACTGAAGATTTCGTCTCACTGCCTCATAACTTAAACTGCACCTCTATTAGTGCATTCATTTAAATCGTCCCATTAATCGGTGTGACTGAGACTTAGTGAGGGAGAGCACTCTGCAAAGCTCTTTTTGAACTGCTGTTTTAATGCATTAATTTGCAAGGTGGCTCCAGCATGTGACTGATCTGAGGAAAAGAAAAGGGAGACTTTTCATATTTCCTTTTGTATCCTAGTTTTTTCAGGAGACTTCCAAGAGAAGAAATAAAAACCTCCAGCTAAGCACAGAGCGGAGTGCATCATTATTCAAGCAACCCTTTAGCTTTTGCTTTGGCGGATGCAGAAGCCCGGCATAAACAACCGCAGTGCTTCCCGGCCACCGGGACCCAGCGAGCTAATGGCATGGATGCATCAGCTGCTTGTTTCGGCTCAAGCTGCTTGCTCTCAAATGAGCGGTGGTAGTGGGGCATGTCACAAAGCATCACACTCAGCCCAGGCTGATGCTTTCTGCCATTGTGCTCGCCCCATTGAAAGGGCAAGAGAGGAATCCGGGAGGTATTTGAGTGCATTCCTCAAAGCAGGCTGCTGAAGGAAACCAGCCACTTACAGCTCCTCACCGGCGGAGAGCAAAGGCAAGGCTGCCCGGAGGGCTTCCCCTGCTGTGTGCAGCTCCCAGGCAGGTCACTTGCTGCTAATGTGTGTGGCACAGCAATCATTCAGATTGTGTCTGCCTCATTTACAGCACTAAAGAGGCTTTATCAGCTGCTTTGCTGTGCTTTCTGGGATCCCCTGCTTGATTTCAATGTATTCCTCCTTGGCGAGAAGCCAATATTTTGTTTACCTCTTAAAAGAAGATTCATTAATATGTTTTTCCTGTTCTGGTTTATTTGTGTGTCATTTACCCTGTGTAGGCAATTTTGCTTTCCTGGTACATTTTTGTCTGGAAGTGGGGGAGGTTTGTTTTTATCATTGATATATTGGTGAGTTAAGTAATTGTTTGCAGAATGAACCACATACTGTTTGTGGTTTAAGGATTTTTTTTTTTTAAGTTTCTAAGCCAAGTTTTGCTTATTGTTATTTTTATGCAACTCCACTGAAGTCAATAGAATTGCTTAGTTATAACTGAGAATGGTATTAAGTCCACTGTAACTGTTCCTTCATACTTTCTCTCAAACCTTGTTTAAATGGGTATATTTATGCAATACATCCATCACTGCTAGCACTGGTGATCCTACAAGAGGACTAGATCCACTGTGAACATTAGCAAAGCTGAGGCGAGGTATTTCTAAACTGCTAAGATAAGACAACTGGAGAAATTTAAAAGAAACAATGCTGGAGATCTCAATCTGCGTTAATACTTACACTGCTGCCATAACTGGTGGTACTGTTTTAGCAAAGACATAAGATTCAGATTTCTGTCTCTGTAGATAAGGCCTGACAGGCTGATCAGACAAAGTGGTGAGAAAGTAATAGTTTCACAACTTTTATTGCACTATCTTTCCTACAGAGATTGTAACTTTTTTTGTATCTTTAAATGATGAAATGACAATGAAGATAGCAGGACAACCCTTTTGGTTATATGCACCAAGAGATTTTTCAAGTTCTTAGGGACTGGTTGTTGCATTCTGAGAGGAGTTGTGAAATGAGAAGATGTAAAGACTGGCTTTGCTTACAGTGGATATAGAGTTGTTTTTAGGGTGGGGGAGTAATGGCTGGGGCAATGCACCACACAGTAAAGGGCAACCTGTAGCTATCTGGGCTTGGAGAGTCAGGCAGACAGGAATCTGTGAGGCCAGATGCCCAACATATTGCAAGGGCTTACAATGGCTGTCATGTGGTTATTTAAGAATAGGAGTTCATACAAAGCAAGAAGTGTAGCACATGCTATTCCCTTCTTCATATCCCAGAGCTTAATTAAGATTTTCCTACAAGCTGTCATTTTAAGAAGAAATTATTTAAATCATTTAATCAAATACATTCAAGATTAGATTGAGAGAAGGAACTAGTGAATGAATTTTGCAAGACAGATCCTTTAAGTTCAGAGCCACTCTGTCGGTAAATGGCTGTGATCAGTTTCCTCTTCCTATAAAGACATAGCATTGGGACTTCAAAGATTTATACTGAAAACATCTCATTTCACGGCAGAAAAAGCTTGATTGATTGGCTCTGTCAAAGAAAGGAAGTGCTTGTCTAATTAACACCCATATTTGCTTTCTTTTCAGGTAAACCCTTATGCACTGCAACATAACGATCTTTTATTATATAATCTGGTTCATCTTCTGCTAGGTCAATGGGTCAGGGTTGATAACGTAACAATATTTTCCACCTGCCCTGTGACCAAACTGAGGAAAATTTTAAAACAAGGTACCAAATTCTCTGTTCACAAAACAGACACGTTCCAAATAACTGTAACATCTTGTTGTCTATTTGACTATCTATGTTTCAAGTTTAAAAACTGTCTCCTTGATAACTAGACTTCCTAGTCTAGTCTACCCACATAATACATGCAGAGGCCACTACGTATTGTCCAAAGCTTATTGATCTGTTTAGCAAAAATATTTAATGTTTTTGATTTTTGTATGAATTTTAAAGGGCTTCTGAGAGACAAAAGATAAAATTTCTCTCCTGCTTCCCTTGCCCCATATAAAAAGAGAATCTTCTCATGTGATCCTGAAAGGTATCGTAATGGGAGACAGTGCAGTCTTTTAGCTAGAGGAAACACATTCTTCCACCTGACTCTCCTCTCCATTACAATTTTGTCCTAAATTCCTCAGAAGTATTGTCAGCTGTAACACCATTTTACAGTACTTTTTCTGTCTACGAATGCTGCTATTACGAAAGACATTCAAATTTGGCTGTTCACAGCATATCTCTGCACTGTCGTCACATAACTTTGTGATGGGCAGCTATTTGGATATTCCTGACTGGCAATTTGACTCCCTGCACCCAGACAATGTACATTCATTGAGCCTTGGTTGCCTGCCACCAGGCCCATCTGTTGGGTTGATTCTTTGCCTATTTAAAAGTCAGTCAGACAGGGGTGTAAGTGCCAAGAAAATGTGAATTGAGAAGGGGAGTCTGCATAACACTGCTGGCAGAGTATCTTCAGCAAGAACCTCCTTTTCTGTGGCAACCACTGCTGCCAGATGCCTCCCTACAGTAGATTACAACTGCTGACATTTGCGTACCGAGAAAAGAATACATGAAGCAAAGGAAAGGAGGGAAGAGTTTAGGGGGTAACCTTGGCAACTTGCAAAGCAAGCTCTGCTGCTGCAGGTACTCAGCTTGCGGCACAGCTAAGAGATGTGTGGAGCTTGTAGGGTATTAAAAAGTTGCTTGGTAGGGAGGAAGGCACATTGTCTGCACTAGGGTGGACCAGAGAGAACCCAAGACAGACACATTACACTTGAAAAATGAGCTGTTGACCAAACCAACATAACTCCAAGAGGCCAATAATGGGATTTCTCCTGCTCTTCCACATAGAAGATCAATACAAGATTGTTCACCCTGCCTGGGGGATGTTCCTGAATGCAAACTATAGATTCAAAGATAAGATCCCGTAAGATAGATCATCTCTCTCTTAGCCACAATTGGGTTATACAGTGAAGAGGATTAACTCATCTGTGTGTAACCATTATAATCCAAATCAGGAGAGTGTCAGACACATGAATGCTTGCAATCCCATCCATAAATGTGTGTTTCACTTTAAATCTGACTGACTGGGATTATTTTATCTGTGAGGCCAACTTGTGTATCTGTCTTTGTTCTTTGCTTGCACGACTCTAATGCTGGTGAATAGTCATCAACTCTGCTGCCCTTTACATCAGAGGAACAGGTAGCCTGTTTCTATATACTTGAATAAAAGGAAAGAAATACTCTTGGAGTTGGCTGGTGGGAATTTGTCAGATCAGAGGCTATGGATCAGCAGTACACTGCAACCTAACTAATATCTCATGGATAATTTACTTTTCTGTTCAATCTGAAAACTTTAGTACATGTATGGGGACAGCCTGAACTCAGAATGATTTAAATAATTCTGAAGAAAAGAGACATCCCAAATCAGGACAATAGGTCTGTGTGATCTGTTTTTTGTTTTGTTGTTGTTGTTGTTAAAATGCAGCATGGCACCAGGAACCTGTAACTAGTGCAGAGATGAAACACACAGCACAATGCCATGTGACTTGCCAGTTTGATCTGGAAGTAAAATAACCATGGAAATCATTAGAGGGGACTAAAGTGTAGATAGCCTTATGGCCCTCACAAGCAAGCAAGAACAAAGCAAGAAAACAAATACAGGTGAAAGAAGAGAGGTGGGCGGGGTGGGATTTGGGAGATTCTAGGCTAAGGTGAACTTACCTGGGACAAAGCCTGAGCTCCAAAAAGAGCAGGAGTAAGTGTGCTATGAGTGAAAGGGAGACAGATAATAGGGCCAGCTTTGACAAGACTAGATATACAGGCCAGAAATGATGGTGAAGAAAAAAAAAAGATATAAAGAAGTCATTTGTTTAGAGAATAGGCTGGGAAGAGAGGTCAGAACAGTAAAAGAGAAGTAAATGAGATAAGGAGAGGAAAGGCGTTGTTTTTGGCTAATAGAAAGCAGCAAAAGGGAAAAGAGGAGAATTGAAAAGGACTGGAGAAAAGGGAAGGATGAAAACATGCTTTAAGAAAAAAATGTTTTGAAAGGAAAGGCGAATATAAAGTGAGAGGCCAAGAGTGTAATACATCTGCAGGAAACAGACTTGGATTGTTGAGGAGATGAAGGGAACCATTCCCCTGCCATTGCCCTGTCTGGGTCATGTGCTGCAGTAGTTGACAGCAACCTGCAGTTGTTTCCAGTATGGGAAACCCAATGGAAAGGAATTTTCCTGGGCTAGAGGAGAAAGAAAGGTGGGAAAAAACTGAAGGAAAAATAAAATAAAGGCACAAAAATGCAGAAAATTGAAGTTGGCAGTTTTACTTGTGATATAATCAGGAGGAGAGAAAGAAATGATAGTCTCTAACTCATGCTAATTCTGTTAAAAGGCAGATAGGTGATTATTATTATTATTATTATTATTATTTTGTGTCTATCTTTCTGTGAACCTGGGAAGGGAATTTGTGATAGGCATTGAAGGCAAGGAATTGAGAACTGTCCAGTCTTCTTTTTCAGGGCTTGTGGCAGTGAAGAGACAAGCTTTCAGGTACTAGATAGGAATATCTTTATGATCACCCAACTCCTCTTCCATTTTCTGTTATTTTCTCCTTTTGATGTATTTTGGCTAATGTCTAATCCCAAGCAGAGAACCCCAACTTCCATTAGTCTGGGATAAATAATACTGAAGCAATGCTCCACAAGCTGTGTCTGATGCTGTACTCTGATTTCTCTAATGGTTCCAAGTAATGCTGAGGAGTCTGGTGCTCAACATATTGTCTTTGAGCCAAGAGTTAGGGACCACTGCCTGAGGGGACAAGAAGCAGATGTAGTATGCCTACTCGTCAGTTAGTAGCCAGCCTTATATTGTACAGTATCTGCTCTACTTGCTCACTACAAAGGAAATAAAAAGAAGTTAGAAGACAGTAAAAATTCCAAACAATACCAACAATCTGTCCCTCTGCCCTATTTCCAGAAGGATTTGCATTAGTGTTGGCCAGTGTTAGACGGCATGCTGCAGCTCTAAATATACATGGTATCAAATAATACCAAAATTATTAAGGGCTGACGCTTGTGTAGCCTTTGCAACACCAGTCTTCTGCTCTGCAGTGTGCTAACCACATGGCCTGGCTTCAGGGGATCTCTCTCCTCCCTTATCCCCTTCAGTCTACATCTTCAGATCTGTAAGGTGCAACCTGCACAGTCTTCCACCTTGGAAGCATTATGGGGATTGACTGGAAGTGGGTGCCGCCCTGCTCTCTTCCCTCCTTGTCCCCCAACCTGGTCACAGTTCTGCTCTCTGGCAGGGTCTCGTCGGGCGCTAGGATGAGTCTAGGTGGGAACAAGGGCTGTAGGGACAGAGAGACTGGTGTGGGTGAGGTGTGCCATTTTTCCAGAAGAAGGAGGAAAGGGGAAAGCCAGGTTGGAAGAGGGGAGCTGAGTAAGCCATGAGCTGTGAGAGAGCCAGAAAGAGGTATGGAGAGAAAAGAGGAGGCAACAGGAAGCAGCAGGTGAGCAAGCACTGGAGGAGCAGGTCTCACTGTCTTACTGTCCTGCAGTCTCTACTCTGGGACGAAGTCCCCCAGCAAAGTCACATTGTCTGGAAAACAGAGGAGAAGAATAAAACCTCTGCTCTCATCCAAAGCCATCTGTAACATGATATTTGGTGGTATCAGTATCATGGAAGATTCAAATGACAATGTACAAACCCATGTATGTGCCCAGGTAGCTGGTTGTCTGCAGACCAGTCCATTCTGGGCAAGGTAAGAAGTACAAGAGAACTATGAATGTTGCAGTGGAGGCATTTATTATTTATGTTGACTAGTGCCAGAGAATATGAAAGTTCTAAGAACTGCAAAAAATTGTCTAATACTCTTTTGGTGTTAATGCGCTGCAGTCCAGTGAACAAACTTGCAATCAATGAAAGCAGCCTTTTAAAATAGCATAGCCTAATTACTCGCTCCTCTTGCTTGTACTCTAGAGGGATTCTTTCCAGCAGCTTAACTGCTGCTTTTTGGTCCCAGAAAAATATTGTGGGTTGTTTTTCCCCTTATTAGAGACAATCCAAAACTTAGATGAGAAAAACAAATATTCTTTATTTAGCTTGTTTGTTAAAATCAGATTATTTTGGAATGTATTTTTCACCAGGTTGTTTTCAATAGTAGTTCTGCTGTATCTATTGGTAGTCACAGAATATGGGAAAATAGATTATGGGAAAACTAAATTATTAGTTTTGACATAGGTCCATTTCCCATTCCGACTCACAAATTCTATGCCAACACCTGGGAACTTTTAAGTTCCAGATTTGGATAGTCAGAATTGACATAGTTAAATCCATGTCTACACCTGTATAATATGTATGCTGTATACTCTCTTCATGCTCTGTAATTTTCTTTGTGTAAGTTTTATGCAGTCACTTTAATAAATATCCTGTATAAGTAATATCCTCCTATTTACAGCAAGGCACTGTGGAGGATGTACTTCCAAAAGATGCCACTGAATTTGAATACTGCAGCAAGAAAGAATGACTCTGAGGCCACAGCATCATTTACAGCCACATTAAGCAAGCAGAAGTACTGCCACCAAAATAAGAAGTCCTGCTTTCTCCTTGCCCCTACGCATATTTCCCACTTGACCCTATGCTATGCCATCCTCTGTGCCACCACAAGGTTTCATGCAGCTGTACAGTGCACTGGGTAGGGGAACCAATCCAGGAGAAAGCTATGCCAGGAAAAGGGTTTGGCTAGCACTGAGGTGAGTCAGCTCCCCATTCTGGACCACTGTAGAGACATGCCCATTCTCATGCCAGAACAAGGGAGAGGGCAACGTGGAGTCAGAAAAAACCCAAGGCAATGGGAGAAGGGGACTGCTTCTTTTGGCATCAGTGATGGACTAAAGTGTTTGTGGAATTAAAGTCTCTGAGCTCCAGGTCTGGATCACTTGAATTAACGTAATTAAACCACGAATAAAATCTTATGCTGGCAGAGAATTCTCTCTGGCTACAGTAAGCAGCATTCATTGCTTATTCAGTCAAGTTCCTGGAATACAGGCAATAAATATATTTCGTTTATATTATTTTTTGTGAAGGTTTTGGTAATAACGTTTGATTGCACCTAGTCTTTTCAATCTGGGTCATGCTGCACTTCATTTTCTTGTACTCTAGACAGAGATTTTACAGACTGACATATATGTTTTGGCACATTTTGGGGTACCTTCATTGTCCTCCTGAGTCAACAGTGCTGTGCAGTTATCACTGCTGGGGTCTTGGTGGGGGGGCCTCACTACATGGCCATGAGGCCATGAATTTTCTAGAATGCTTCTTCCCACTCTCTTCCTCTTAAAAAATAAAAATGCAGTTAATGTAAGGGTCTGCACTAATAGACATTTTGCCAGGTTCTTGAATGATTATGACTGGGGCACATGCTGGCTTTGCTTGTGGCATTTGTACACTGATAAGCATAGCTTTTGCTCCTCACTTTTAGATGGGTTCTCTAGAGCTGCTTGCACAGTGCTTCTGTGGATGCGGGAACTGCGTATGGGGCAAGGTGCAGGCAGACCAGTTCTCAGTGAAAATATGTGCAGTTCAGCACAAAAATGGAAGCCTTCCAAATATGTCACAACTGACTGCTTAAAAACCCAAATTAAAAAAAAAAAAAAAAAAAAAAACAATCCAGATGTCCTACATGTAGAGATGTACCAAATGTTTTACAGACTGGGTAATGACTTAAGCAAGCAACAAAGAAGTGAGTCCCTGTTCAAAGGAGCCTGCAGCGTGGGTGTCAGACAGCCCCTAACAAGAGGACGAAACAGCCAGATGGCGCAGAGCTGGGTAGGAGGGCAGGCTGCACGCAGCTTAGCTGAAGTGCAGAAGTCTCAGGTGTGTGGAGGGCATGTGTTTGGAAAGCACTGCAGCCAGCTTCTGGTTTCTATAGACAGCTCTAGGTGGAAGGTACAAAAAGGGGAGACTGTTTTTGTCTCCCGGCTTTGTTCAGTAAAGATTGACTTATGGATATCCTAACTCTGAGGAAAACACTTTTATTGATATGTAATATAGCAGCAGTAAGACAAAAGCACAAATTCACTTACAAACCGCACCAGTCAATTCTAGGGCTGTGAAACACTGAAACTCTAGGTGTAACGCTGAAGCTTCAGGAAATAAAAGTGCTTTTATCTCTCTCCAGCTATTTCCAGCCCTCTAAAGACCTCTATTTCTGTCTGCCCTTTTCACCTATAAAGCCACACATTCTCCCCCCACCCCCTTTTGTTTTACTAGATTTGAGTTTGGAAATATCTCCTTTAATTGTCAGAGTGTTGCTTTCATTTGCAATTCCACTTTGTTTTGCAAAATCATTCAGGAATTCTTCTTGGTGTGAAGGCAGTTGTTTGAAAGCATTTCAGTAAAGCCTGTAGGAAGAAAGGCATCTATTTATTCTTCTGTTATTCACTTTCTCGATCATTTTTCTTGTTCTTTATTTGCTTTTGCTGATGACCACTAATTTGTGCATTTAGAATCCAAGGAAAAGCCTGCTTTTATATTTTCAGAAAAAGCCAGTGCTATTTTCTGTCCTTTGCAAGATGCAACATGTGCAATTTACTTCCTGCCTCTAAGTTTGAAATCACCACAACAATGCCTTTTGCCATCAAGGTCTCAGGCTACAGCAAAGCACTTGAGCAAATACTTAAAGTTAAGCCTCAGCATATCCTTTTTGAAGCTGGTGAAGAAGTATGAATGTACCTTAAAATGTACATAATTTTTTATAAAGATTAGAAAGATATGCATTCAAAAGGGAACTGATGAAATAATTATATTAAAAGTTAGTTTTGAAATGCCTCTGCAATTGATAGTAAAATTCATATCATTCAACACTCCACAAGAAGTAAAACAATAAAACCTTGTAAGCCAAGCTTTTGACTGGAATCTGTATATATATATATATTTTCATTATCATGAAATATGAAAAATGCAGCAAATTGTAATGAAACTCTTTTTCTGAGAAAAACAAAAAGAGCAGTAACCCTAGGTCTAAACTAAAAAAACAACATGAAAAGGAAGAGACAAAAATTTGTTGAGTTTTCTTTTATATATGTGTATGTATGTATGCATGTATGTATGCGTGTGTGTGTGTATATATTTCCTCCTTCATGGTATATAAAACAGCCTGAAAGGTTTGGATACCAGATATGGTCACTCCTGAGATAGAGTCCAATTCTCCAAGTTCAAAGTGATTGAATTAGATATTCCTAAACTTTCAGATTTCTTCACACTGTTCTCTTTTCAGGTAGGACATTTTGCAATGCCTGCTTCCTGTAGCTGTAGATGACTGCATAAGCTTCAAAATACTGAAAGGTGGCCTGAAAATTTATCCCTTCTACCTTAGAACAGTTTGATGCATCTCAGGGCTTGCTGTACCTCTCTAGAGATGTATCCAGGACCACAGTGCAGACGTGGTTTCATGAAATCAGTTCAGATGTCCAAGGAATGGAGCTACTAAGTGAAGAACTGTATATATTTGCATCAGACAAATGCACTTAGAAATATATCAGCAGCCTGTTTCTGATGTGGAGAATTCATCAGGAATTCTGCACACAAAGAGTGTGAAAGATCAGGCCCCATGTCATTTGCATTAAGATGTCACTATATTGTTATCTGAGATGAAGTGTAGGATTTATATAAACATCTTCTTTCCTTTGCTGAGGATCAGCCAATTCAAACAACTTGTATAAGTGGTTTCCATGCTAAAGAGGACCGTGTTTACATCTTGAGCAGCTGTTGCTGTATTTTGGTCCTGTACAAAAACAAAACAAAACAAAAATCTATTTAATTTTACATTTGTTACCCTGTTCCCAATCCTCTTGATCATAGTGGCTGCTTTGTTCATCTGGCAGCATAAAACCAGGCAGTTTGGCCAGAGAAGGAATATCGCTGCCTAGCGGGATCCCCAGGCTTTGTGAAGGGCTGTTGTGATGCTTCTGCCACCTCCTTCCAGAGATGAGAAAGGGAAAAAAAGAGGGGGATTTGGGACAACAGGAAGGGAGGGGATATTTTTTACTGCTTGAGTGGCTTTATGTGAGCCATATAAAGATGTATTTTACTGACGTCTAACTTAGTCACTGCAGCTCATTTTCTCTCTCTCTCAATAATATGGGGGAAGGATCTGGCAACCTTGGATATCTGGACGCTGAATTGTTCATCATTCTCTTGATCTTAAATGCCAGAGTAGCCATCGTACTTGTGTTAGGCATCTTCAGTATGATGCCTTGGAGAGTGTCTTCAAAATTGGGGACCTGGGTCTGGCAGTTCATAATAGGTAATTAAAAACCCTTTTCCTACCACCCTAATCAATTGCATTGAGTTTTCCTGAGAGAGGATGAGCATCCTTATTTATACCTTAAAAATGAAAAGCCAAGTCCCGTTCTTCACTGTTTATTCTTCTGATACACGAATATACAAATCCCACCTTGTGCAACTCTGTTACCCTGAGTATTTCGAACAGACACAAGTATAAGGAAAAGCATAGCCCTTTATAGCTTATTCATTTTGCAATTCATATGTCCCTGACAAGATTTTTTTTCTTTAAAATTTGGAACCTGTGTATTAATGAATCTAACCTTCCTTAGCTAGTCCTAGTCAGGACTGATGAAAGCTACCTTTGATTTATTTTTTTGTTTGTGTTAAATGTCTTTTTGAACTCTGGTGTGGGTGGCTGACCTTTAGAATAAAAAGCTATACTGGTGCAATGCAGCTAGAAGCATTAAACAAGTGTACTGACAGTTAAATGAAAAGTGACTGGCTGGGCTGAGGTACACCTGTCACATTAATGCTGCCAGGGGAACTTGGTGCTCACATGCTTTCCCCCCCTCCCTCCACCCCATAAATCTCACTTATATAAATTTGCTAGGGAGATTTACATCTACAGCTCTGGCTTCAGAGGCACCCTGCACGATATTTAAAGGAACTCTAATTCCTTTTCTCTGGAATGCATGATCAGGAGAGGGCTTACATATTAAAAAAGAAAAACTAAATCAAACAGCAGTGGCTCATTCTTTAAAGTAAACAGAGCAAAGGCTATCAATGTGAGCCACCACAGAAAGCCAGGTGTGTGCTGACAAAGGAGAGTGAAAAAAATTTTCCTAAGACAGGAAATTATTGGGGTTTGTTTACTTTTTCTGGGGAGAAGATGATCTTTTTAAAGGATGCAAGCTGATCTTTCACATAATAATAATAATAATAATAATAATAATAAACCAGAAGGCAGACTTGTTTGCAGTAAAACCTTTGAACATTATCCAGCTTATGGCCCTGCTTAGAAAAAGTGCTGAGCACCTCAAGCTCAGAAAGGTCAGAAGAAAATTAGGTGATGCTCTTAGAAACAAACCCAAGGTCAGAATGAGGCAATGCTTTAGGGAATAACTCCCAGATTTATCATTAATAAGCTGTAGGCGAGGAACTCCAGACCCACGTGCAATTTTGCCAACAGGTAAATTTTGCACAGTCATGCTAAGGGACACTTGGTAATTCAGTGGCCATGCTACTGTTTACACTACTTCTTTGGAAACAAAGCTTCATTTTCATTTCCCAACCAGACTGAATTTTGTCATCTGTTTTGGGTTTCTTAACCCCAAGCTAAATTGCAGTGTGCTTGAATACTGTTTGCTCCATCAGGGGTTAACCCCAACACAACACGATACAAAAATGGAACATGCCAAAAAACCCAAATTTGCTTCTATGGAAATGCGTAGCAACAGATATGTATCAGACAGTAATTTTAACATCTTATCAGTGGCAACATTTTATCATCTTATCAGTGAGAAGTGGGTGATTTCAGACTTACTGCTTTTTCCTGTGTAAGGATGTTACTATCACTAAGGAAAGAGTCTGGTCTATCCTTTTTTGAATCATGGAGATGATGCAAATGAGACAAAGACCTGCCTGAGCAGAAGCATTGCAGTAATTTTTGGTAATGGCATTCTGCTATGTGCTCCTGCTTCAGAGCCACATGCCACAGATACTGCTGGGTCAAATGAAGGTTAGGAGGAGTTGCAGGCAATGCAGGTTGCATGCTGGAAAGTTCTGGATGGAAGACTAGTCCCCAAAAGACTGCTCAGTGTGATGCAATTAAAGTTGCCTTTCTGACTGTTTTTAAAATTATGCTGAAGAAAGACACATGCACAGCTGTCTTGCATCCCCTGCTCCAAAGCACAGCCTGGCCAGGCTGGGTTGCCGGCCCCGTGTTTCTACCAACCGAAGTGTCAACAGTGTGAACACACACTTTGATGCAAATAACATCACACATCAGATTTTTGCTTTGCATTCTTTTTTTGTCTTAATAACAAGAACTCTGTCCACATGTGAATAATTTTTATTGCTTGCAATTGTTCTCTTATTAGTGTTGCTACTTCTTCTAAGAGTAATGGAGTAATTTTTCAAGATACAGCTGAACCAAGTTACTAGCTGCTTCCCCTGGGAGGGACAGACCTCACTTCACCCTTTTCTTTCTCCACTTTTCTTTTCCTGCCCCTGCTTTTTCACCCATCTTCTCCTTTTGTTGCTCCACTTTCAGCAGCATAATTTCCTTCTTCCCCTTTATGCTAATATACTAACTTTGGAAAAAAAAATGTTATCTGTTTTTGTTCCAATGAGTTTTAGTAGCATTTTAGTGAACGGAAGTAGCCCTCCATGCTATCAGACAAACACCACAGCTTGCACAAGTTAAGCAGCAGGCGTGGGTGTCCAGACATGGCAAGGGAGTGCTGGCTTTCTCTGCAGCAAAACTGTTATTTGTCACATCCTGCTATGCAAAGTTAAACCCAAAGAACTTCATCCCCCTAAAATTCTCCCCATCAGCAAAGCCAGTTTAAGAAGTTCTGTTTTTTCCTATTCTACCTGCTCTCACTCTCCACCACCTTTTTGCTATTCTTTCTTACCTGTGCTGCTACAACTATTTGTAGAGCTGTATTGCAAACCAGATTATTGAAATGATCAAACTCACTCTTCAAAAGAAGCTGGTTTTTGAAAGGTCCTTCAGATCCTTTTGATGATTCTGGTCACAACCCAGCCCCACACCCATGTCAGCACAGCTGAGAGGGTGCTGAACTGCAGCTGTAAGCCAGGTGAATTTGCAAAGGGAACCAATTATCCAAGCATAGGGGAGAAACAAACTCTTCTACACTGCCTTTTCCAGTAGAGAAAATAGATGTCTAAGTTACATGGCCTTGGTTTTTGTTTCCACTAAAGGCTACAGTGAGCACAACGTAGTAATGCTCAGTGATAGATGAAGCAGAAATTCTAAACACTGATGTAAGTCCAAGTTTTTATAGTGACAACAAAAGGCTAGGGACGTCAAGGTGATAGTTGCGCTCTCAGCTTTGATCATATGAATTGAGAATGGTGCCAAGTGGGAACTGTTCAGCACATCTTAGAACCAAACTTGAACAAAAAAGCAGTTTCGCTATAGAGGCTTATTGGCTTTATCTGTTACACCTGACTGACCTGTGCTTAAAAGAGATGTAATATAAGGACATTTTCTAGGCTTAGAATGAATGAAGTGCTTATCATCATAACCGTGATCACTTGGCATAGCAGAAAGAGAAAAGGAATATGATATTCTTCAAAGTCCAGATTAAGGGAAACCTCAAAACTACTAACTCTTAATAGTTCTTTGCCTAGTGTTATGTCCATCCTCAATCAACAACACATAATGAGCCACATCGCACTGTAATTTATATGCTTGTATAAAATACAATTGTCGACTTAGATGTTTACATGAGATACAAGTTTTTGTTTGTAAAGAATGTATACACTGAGAGATGAATTCTTCTCTGCACAACAGGCAGGAGGGAACATTGACTCCCCAGTGGCTTAATGACTTGTTTATATTAAATACAGAAATAGTCCTTAACAAGTTTCTGTTTACTAGGAGATGACTCCACCTTGCTGTCTGAAAGCAACATTAATAAGTCTCAAAGTTAGGTGGGGAGAGCCAGTAACCCTTCAGGAGAAATGTCAAAATTACCATTCTGATTAAATTACAGGTCACAGGTATCTGTGATGGGGAAAAGGGTTGAGTCTGAATATGACCTCAACAAAGGTCTGAGTACACATGCCCTTTGCCCTCAATGGGATTTTCTTTTGATAGTTAAAGATAAGAGTTTTATCCTAAGAACACTGTGTGCAGGAACATCTTGGCAGTATTTGAAGCAAAGAAGAAGAAAAATGTCTTGAAGTTGATCTAAAGTAGGCATATATAATCATTATTCCCTTTTATTTCTTTAAATTTAACATTACAGAATCACACAGAATCACTGAGGTTGGAAGGGACCTCTGGAGATCATCTAGTCCAACCCCCCTGCTCAAGCAGGGTCACCTAGAGCACATTGCACAGGAATGCATCCAGGCGGCTTTTGAATATCTCCAGAGAAGGAGACTCCACCACCTCTYGGGGCAACCTGTTCCAGTGCTCTGTCACCCTCACAGTGAAAAAGTTTTTCCTCATGTTAAGATGGAAGTGTCTGTGTTTCAGTTTGTGCCCATTGCCTCGCGTCCTGTCGTTCGGCACCACTGAAAAGAGTCTGG